>NC_056731.1:1669382270-1669402270 GCF_019279795.1 Protopterus annectens | reverse complement strand
TCCACAGCATCATTACTGTGCTAGCAGTAGGTCTGTACTATGCTGCACCTAGTATGTCTGTCCATAGGCAATGATGCACATGTCTACAGCAGATGCAACCTCCCACACCCAATACATCTGTTAAGACACCCCTATAATACTGGCAACAGTCTACATATATACCCGTAATACATCCATGATATCCCTTTGCACTACAGTGTTAGGACTATTGGTACCGAGGTAGGACTCTACTCCATGTTCTGGACATATGGTAAACTGATATGTGTGCACATATATCCACGTATCTATGCAGATATATATGCATATACATGTCCACATACATGTATGGCCATATAATATCCACATGCATATATGGGGATATATATGTACATATATACATATAAATACCACACATATACATATACACAGCACTGACTTCAACAAGTGGCTAAGCGTCTGATGTCATTCAAAGGGGATCCATTATCTGTCCACCTGGGGTGACATGATGTACAAACCACGATGCTCTGGCAGAGACAGGCTACACATGTTACCCCTGGGATTCAGGTTACTGGCTACAGCTCCTGGCACCCCCATAGCACCTAATATAGGCAAGGTTCAAAGGGCAAAACCACCACTGTAATAGATACAAGCATGCAAAACTGCCAGTAATGCGACTCAATGTTAGACGTCTAAACCTAAACAGGTGCTCTCGTGAGCCACACATACAAATGGGGAACATCGATATCTGTGCAGTACCCGGGACCTGGTGCAATGCTCCAGAGAACACACCTGTAATACCTGCCTACAACCCTTATCACACATGTCGGGCAACAAACCAAGACCACAACACTACAGGTGGGGGAGTGTCCATATTCACCAAGGTCATTCACACCTCCAGCCTAGTGTCAAACACAATGCATCTGAGAATCACCAGATGCAACTAATACTATGTAAGACTGCAATCCAAATTGTAGCTGCCTAATGATCCCCCTCCATGGTCCAAGGTTCTCATTACACCATTATAAACATACTGGACATTATTAAGATACAATCAAATACCATAATACTGGGTGATTCCAAATACTCTGCCATTAACTGGGAAAAGACCTTGTGTACCACCACCCTTTACCAACAGTTCCGGGAACCCATACATTCCAACCCCCTGGATCAATTAATCCATTGTCTAACCAGGGTCTCCAATATCCTAGACCTAGTCATTACCAACATGGGTGTCAGATGCCCTACACCAGTGGCCACCTCTCATAGGTCAGGTCTGACCATTAGGTAATCACCGTTGACCTCCACAACCCACACCACCTACCAGTAAAGATCCTCCACGAATATCCTCTGCAAACCCTCCACCATGCTACTCACGTCAGACATGACAAACTTCATGACACCCATGGAGATGGGAGCTGAACATGCAACTGCTGATTCCTACACTAAGGCACTGTGTGGGCACATCCACTCGTGCATGCATTGCACCATCCCACACAGACCCATAACATTGTCCTCCAAACAAGGAAGCCAATCTTGTGCTCCACTGCCATGAACAGTCTATACAGCAGAAGGAAGATACTGCTGCAGTTAACAGGATAATTCCAAAATGGAAACTGCTCCCATACCAGCCTCAGTAAGAAGCTGCTATCCCTCAAAATCCACCACAGACTGTTACATAAATATAAGTGCCATAGATTTCAAAGACAACCACAAGGCATTCTATAGTTATGTCTAGGATCTATGCAGCAATATTCAGAACTGCTCTGTGTTACAACAGATTGGCATTAAATAAACTGATTCAAAGGAGTGTTCTAATATCTGGGCAGACCAATTTAGTGCCACATTCAGCCTCCTTCACCTCCTAAAGGGCACATCTCAGTAACAAAAGGTTGCCAGATTCCAGTAATCATGGCCACACAGGTGGAATCTGCCGACTCCACTGCTAGGAATACAGCAGCTATGGGACCAGATGACATCCCGGGCTGTGTAGTACATGAACTACTACATAACCCTGCCTCTCACCTAAGTGCCATGTGTAATCATAGCCTTACCTCAGGTGTCTATCCCACTGAGTGGTGTACAGCTACAGTTATCACACTCCACAAGGGGAAATCCACCTTGGATCCGGGGAACTACTGTTCCATCAGTCTGACGAGCCTGATCTGCAAGGGCCTGGAATGCATTAGCATGCAACTCATTAACAAAGACATTGGCAACTAGTAAACACTGGACCCCACCCTGGTTGGGATCGTGCAGGGCCGATCTTGTCACTTGATCCTGTTTGACTACTTTGATTCAGTCTCTGGAGCTGTGGAGGAGGGTAAGGTGGTGCACACAGCCTATCTGGACTTTTCCAAGGCCTTCAAAAACATTTCCCAGTCTAGAGACATAGTTAAACATGTGAAGCTGACCATAAACACCTGTATCACTTGATTGGTTGACAATTGACTTACCGACGGAACCCATACTATAAACGTAACCATGTCTGATCCATGCTCCAGACAACTGACTAATTGGAGTACATCAGGATCGGTCCTGGCACAGCTCATGCTTGGTATCTACTTCCCTGAAGTACAGGCCAACACTACGGAACTCTGGCTAACAAAGTTCACAGATGACTGCAAACTGGGAGCCATTATTGGATCCCCAAATGATGTGGATGTTCTACAACATGGCTTTACAGAAACAGATGCTTGGTGCCAGAGCCATGGGCTCAAGCTTAATGGCAAGTAATGTGTAGTTATCCCCTTTGGACATACCATGTATCCATGAAGTACTACATAGGTGGCAGTACACTAAACCCTGACAGTGTGCTGACAGATATTGGGACACAGGTGGGCAGTGGTCTCACCTTCATTAACCACATAGCCACAACAGTAAGCAAATCCTCCTATGTGGCACACTTCATCACTTAGGGCTTTACATCCAGAGAAAAGGGGGTAATTGTCCCACTGTACTCATCCCTCATTACACCCTGTATAGAGTACAATGCCTCATTTGGTATGTACCTCACAAGACAGCTGCGACAGCTGGGAAGGCAGTGGAAATACCTCACTATAAGAATCACAGGCATCAAACAGATGGCTTATGCTGACCATCTAGACATCCTCCAGCTATACTCTGTGGCATACTGTCTACACAGAGGCTATATCAAACCCTGGGAAATGACATCTGTAATATGTGTATGTACTGCCATGTACAGTACATGTGTCTATGTGCTCTCATTACTGTAGCAAAGGGTATTGATTGTCATGTCTGGGACACACAAGTATATGAGGCCTGCACAGCACTGTTATCTGTGTGAATGTGTGACATGCAGGGGTAGCAACCCAGAGTACATGCTGTCACACAGACATGCAGTGTAAAATGGCATTACTACTGTCAACAGTGCTGTCCCAGGGAAGGGTGCAGTGCTAACATTACTACTGACAACATGCACACCTGCGGCCATAGCTGCACTCTGAGAGCTCACAGTCGTGTACCTGGTGTGTGGGCTGTGTCACCATATATATCCCCTACTGGATGATATTCAGACATGTGGAATGTAACTGTGGAGTACCGTCAGTACAGCACATGTTAGTGCGGGCTTACAACATGTAGTAATGGCATACTCATTGTTGTCAAACATCCATCTGTTGACACATTCATCCTACTGCATAGCTACTCGCCAAACTGGTGTCTGTCAGTCCCTCTACAGATGTGCAGATGGCAGGTCTCCAGCTGGGATACGTACAGACAACCTATGCTTGATTGACATTGACATGTGTGGCCAGCTGTGTACTACCTGTCACCTATAGGAGACATCACCCTGTATGGGCCACATGCCACTGGTACCTATACTACACTACCACAGTCAACTGAACATGCTTGGGAACAGGTCTCCTTCACAGACACTAACCACATGTTGTACAACATGTTGCATACATGTCAACTGGATCACCTCAGTGGCCATGTGTAGAAGGCACCCAAAGGATTGGCTGATGCATGTCACTCTCACCCTGCCAGTCACTAATGTGGTGTCTGTCGATAGATAGTCTGCTGGCACATGGCAGGTGGCATTATACCAATGTGCCCACACCCACTACACATCCACTCCCTTCATGGACAACAGCCAAGTACACAGCTATGACCACCTGCAGCAATGCACCACAGCATTGACATGTGTATGTGTGCATTACTGAGGATAGCATTGTTTGTGTGTTAGTACACCTGTAGTTGGAAAGTCCATGACTGCCTTCACAACTACCACCGCTCACATTGCCATAGTCAGATGTGGCCACTGCTGTATTGGACATGACATGAAGCCTGTTACACTCCTCTCCCTAACAGCTACACGTGCCTTTCAGTACCAGCACAACAGTATTCTACAAATGGGTCGGTAGGCATGGGAATCCCATTGAGGTCTGCCATGTGTGTGTATGTGTGCATGTCTGCATATCTGTGGGGTACAACATTCCGAGGCCACATACTCCTATTACAATACACATTGCCATACAGTAGTACAGATATTGTTGTTGTCACCCATAGGTGTGGCATCGCAATGTAACACCCTACTATGCCTGTGGCACGTGCATTACATGCATATCCCTGTGGTACCACAGTTGTGATATGCAATGGGTTGTTTTGGCGTCATGGGCAATGTGTGATATTGGGTATGTCAGATTATCAAGATGGGTTCCAGTGTGTACAATATCTAGTGGGGGATGTGGGTGCTGTGTACACTGTCATTACACCATGGTACACCCAGTATATGGCCCACGTACCACTCTCTGGTGGCCACTGTCACCATTGCCCATACAAGTAACTGATAGGATACAGCCCAGTTACACATGTGCTGTGTGCAGCCTACCTGTAACACCGGCCAATGTTGCATGGGCAATAACTGTTATACATACCTGTGACATGTCTGCAACTGTACACCAGATATCTCACGGCCATGATGTTACCACAGTGACATACCCTTGTGGAATATGACTGCAGACCATCCTCCTGCTAACACATGTACTCCTACAACACAAATGGATAACATTATGGAGATAACAATCAGTGTTACCAACAGCTGAAATGCATCATAGCTGCATGGCTACACTACCTGACATGTATGTATTACACACTACCACTGATAACATCTAACACTGCAGTACATTGCAGCAGTCTATTACAGTCACCATGTGCATCCGAACCATATTAGCCTGTCCCTGCATCAATGTTATAGATGACAGGGATGTGTCACAGGTATAATCCTATTTACAGGGTGTGTTGCTGATGTGCCAGAGGCCAAGGGTGGTCCATACATGTGTCGCCATGTGTGTGGGTGAGGGGTTTGGTTCTTTAATTGTGACATGGTGATGTGGTGTGTTTCAGTATGGGGTCACCCTACGTGTGGCTGCATAGTGTGTGGGTATGCATGCAAACAGTTCTGCCGTGTGGCTACCCTATACAGGAGCTGCAGACCATACCAAGTAGGGTGTGCAGTTCACTGCCTCCGGCCATGGACACACTGACTGTGCCTGCCAGGGGTTCCATGGGCATGTTTTTCATACTGAGAGTTGTATTTTCTGTTTGTGAGTGCTCTATCTGAGCTTTTCTGTGCATTTTTTTATTTTTTGAGGTTTCTGTGTTCTACAACTAGGAACTGTAATAGTGTGCATTACTATAATTGCATTTTTATTTAATTACTAAATTGTAAACTGCTTTTTCATAATGAGACTTGTATTTTCTCTTTGTGGGTGTCCTTTCCATGCTTTTAAAGTGAGGTTTCTGTGTTCTGCTCAGCTGGCATAATCTTGATAGAGGCCTGTTGTCTAGGCTGGTAGTTTTGTTTGAGTTTCCTGTGTTTCTGGCAGCCATTTTCTGCTGATTGTCTTCATTATCATTGAGAGTAACAATGCCTCCTGACCTTCTGTAGTATGAGTGATTGGGTAATAGCAGGGGCTGAGTAGTAATTTGATCTTCTAACTCTTCCATTCTTACTGTTATATAAACCCTGTGTCTTGAAAAGGTTGTGCTTGTATTGCTCAAGTTGTGGATTGTATTTCATTACTAAAACTAATTGAAAATTCCTTAAGATTCCAAGAGCAGGATAAGTTATTTCTTACACTTATTTCACTGAACTGCACTTCTGAAATGCTTATAATTGTGCTATACAGTTGATCTACTACATTGTGCACTGTTATAAAGCTTTTTATTGTTTCACTGCATGTATGTACTGTTTTATACTTTTTTAACTGTATTTTTCATTGCTAGATACTGTTTCATTACTCTAATTGCATGTTTACTGAATTACTTAAATGTAAACTGCTTTTTCATACTGAGAGTTGTATTTTCTGTTTGTGAGTGCTCTAGCCGTGCTTTTCTGTGCATTTTTGATTTTTTCAGGTTTCCGTGTTCTACAGCTAGGATCTGTAATAGTGTGTATTACTATATTTGTCTGTTTATAGTTAAAAGCATTCTCTAGTGTCTGCTTGCGCTTTGATCTGTTTAAAACTTTCATTTAGTGGCTACAGCTAGGATCTGTAATAATGTGCATTACTATAATTGCATTTTTATTTAATTACTAAATTGTAAACTGCTTTTTCATACTGAGACTTGTATTTTCTATTTGTGGGTGTTCTTTCTAGGCTTTTAAAGTGAGGTTTCTGTGCTCTGCTCAGGTAGCATAATCTTGATAGAAGCTTGTTGTCTAGGCTGGTAGTTTTGTTTGAGTTTCCTGTGTTTCTGGCAGCCATTTTCTGCTGGTTGTCTTCATTATTATTGAGAGTAACAAGGCCTCCTGACCTTCTGTAGTATGAGTGATTGGGTAATAGCAGGGGCTGAGTAGTAATTTGATCTTCTAACTCTTCCATTCTTACTGGTATATAAACCCTGTGTCTTGAAAAGGTTGTGCTTGTATTGCTCAGGCTGTGGATTGTATTTTATTACTGAAACTAAGTGAAAATTCCTTAAGATTCCAAGAGCAAGATAAGTTATTTCTTACACTGATTTCACTGAACTGCACTTCTGAAATGCTTATAATTGTTCTATACAGTTGATCTACTACATTTTGCACTGTTATAAAGCTTTTTGTTATTGTTTTACTGCATTTATATACTGTTTTATACTGTTTTAACTGTATCTTTCATTGCTAGATACTGTTTCATTACTCTAATTGCATGTTTACTGAATTACTTAACTGTAAATTGCTTTTTCATACTGAGAGTTGTATTTTCTGTTTTTGAGTGCTCTATCTGAGCTTTTCTGTGCATTTTTGATTTTTTGTGATTTCTGTGTTCTACAGCTAGAAACTGTAATAGTGTGCATTACTATAATTGTCTGTTTACAGTTAAAAGCATTCTCTAGAGTCTGCTTGCTCTTTGATCTGTTTAAAACTTTCATTTAGTGGCTACAGCTAGGAACTATAAAAGTGTGCATTACTATAATTGCATTTTTAGTTAATTACTAAATTGTAAACTGCTTTTTCATACTGAGACTTGTATTTTCTCTTTGTGGGCATTCTTTCTATGCTTTTAAAATGAGGTTTCTGTGTTCTGCTCAGGTGGCATAATCTTGATAAAGGCCTGTTGTCTAGGCTGGTAGTTTTGTTTGAGTTTCCTGTGTTTCTGGCAGTCATTTTCTGGTGATTGTCTTCATTATTATTGAGAGTAACAAGGTCTCCTGAGCTTCTTTAGTACGAGTGATTGGGTAATACCAGGGGTGGAGTAGTAATTTGATCTTCTAACTCTTCCATTCTTACTGGTATATAAACCATGTGTCTTGAAAAGGTTGTGCTTGTATTGCTCAAGCTGTGGATTGTATTTCATTACTGAAACTAAGTGAAAATTCCTTAAGATTATTCCAAGAGCAGGATGTTATTTCTTACACTTATTTCACTGAACTGCACTTCTGAAACACTTAGAATTGTGCTATACAGTTGATCTACTACATTGTACACTGTTATAGGTTCATAGGTCCATAGGTTGATACTAGGCTATCTGCCCTAGGGCATTTACAAGCCTAGCCAGAGTGTCTTTGGCTTTTGCCACCCTTCTTAGATTAGTTGACTGTGCCTCTGTATAGTAGGTCACAGAAGATAGCCCATTTAAGGTTAGTTTACCATGCCTCTGTCTAGCAGTGACACAGAGGAGATCTTAGGGGTAAATTTACGATCTCCCATCCAAACATCAAGATTCTTCTTGAAGAGGGTCATTGAGGGGCTCTGTCTGACATGGATTGGGATTTTGTTCCAGAGTGAGGGGAGCCTCTGGGATATGAATCTGTCCCTCTAGCATGTTCTATTTATTTCTGTGCTGAGGTTTAAGTCACTGGAGCGTGTAGTTTTGATGGATTTGGATTTCTTGAGGTGGAGCATGTCCATTAATTCTGGGTTGGACATGGCTTTATACATCAGGCACAGATCGCCTCTGAGTAGGCGGTAAGCAACTGAGTAGAGCTGGAGTTTTTTAGCCTAACTGCGTAGGGCATCTGTTTGAGTCCCTTGATCCTCTTGGTGAGGTACTTTTGGGGTCTTTCTAGTTGTAGCAGGTGTCGGGTAAGGTACATCCCAAATGGGGCATTGTATTCAATTATGGGCCTGATGAGTAATGAGTAGAGGGGCACAATGACCTCTCTTGATCTAGATGTGAACCCCTTCGTGATAAGGTGGGCTATATAGAATGTCTTTCTAACCACTTTGGCAATGTGATTGTCAAAGGAGAGATTGCAATCTACTTGGGTCCCCAAATCCCTAATTACTTCTTCCGTACTTAATGGATTACCACCTATGTGGTAATTTGTGGGCACTTTGTTTTTCCCAAAGGGGATGACTATGCACTTTTTGGCATTTAGCTTTAGGCCATGGCTCTGGCACCAGTTATCCATCTCTGTAAGACCTTTTTGGAGGATGCTTGTGTCAGCCGGCGAGTTGATTATGGCCCCCAGTTTGTAGTCATCTGCAAACTTTGTCAGCCATAGGCCTCCTGTGTTAGCCTGTACCTCAGAGAGATATATACCGAACAAGAGAGGTCCCAGGACTGAGCCTTGTGGCATGCCACTTGTATCTGGTTTAGAGTCTGACATGGCACCTGCAATTCTGACCATGTGGGTTCTATCCCTAAGCCAGTTTGCAACCCATCTTGTTACATAGGGGTTGATTTTTAAGCTGGTGAGCTTATTTATGATGCCCGAGTGGGGTATTGTGTCGAAGGCGTTTGCAAAGTCAAGGTAGGCTGTGTGGACTACCTTCCCTTCGTCTATGGCCTTGGTGACTGTTTCAAAGAAATTGACCAGGTTCAAGAGGCAAGATCTGCCCTTAACAAAGCCAAATTGGGTAGGATCCAGTGTTTGGAGGTTCCCAATGTCTTTGTTTATGAGTTCCATGATGATACACTCCATAGCTTTGCAGACCAGGCTAGTTAGGCTTATAGGGCGATAGTTTCCGGGGTCCGTTGTGGCACCACCTTTATGGAGTGGGACCACTGTTGCTGTACGCCATTCTTTAGGTACATATCCTGTTGTAAGGCTGAGACTGAACAGTGATTTTAAGTGAGGGTTCAGTTCTTCTTGGAGCTCATGTAAAACGCAGCCCGGGACACCGTCTGGTCCCATTGATGCTGTGTTTTTTGCTTTGGAGAGGGCAGCTCTCACCTGTGCATCTGTGATGTCAAGGAGGCTACACTCTGCTGGGATAGTCATTTGCTCATTTGGGGGGGAGGGGGGGAGAAGTTTGCACTGAACCTGTCTGCCAGAATGTTGGCAATGTCTGTGGGTTCAGTGTATTTTTTGTCATTTTGCAGTAACTCAGAGCATATCTGGGAGTTTCCACCCAGGTTTCTGACATAACTAAAGAAAGCCTTGTGATTATATTTAGCGTCTTGTGCAATTTTTCTTTCGAAGCTAGCCTTAGATGATTTTATGAGGGATCGTAGTTTCTTGCTAGTACTGATCAGAGTTGCCTTCCTTTTCAGGGATTTTGCTCTATCATGTAGTAGCTTCCTCTTTCTGTTGTACAGCTTATTTATGGCTGGGGTCCACCAGACAGGTCTCCTGCCTTTGGAGGGGTGTGTCTTGGTTTTATTTGGGATAGCACGATCCATGCATTCCTGTAGGTATCCATAGAATGCGTTTGTAAAGGATTCTGCGGTTTGGGTCGTATTTTCTACTGGCCCTGGGGCTTTGAAGAATTCCACCTCAGTTCTGAGAAGTGGGAAGTTTGCTTTTGAGAAGTTTTTGACCGTGGTTATAAAGTTTTTTTATTGTTTCACTGCATTTATGTACTGTTTTATACTGTTTTGACTGTATTTTTCATTGCTAGATACTGTTTCATTACTCTAATTGCATGTTTACAGAATTACTTAACTGTAAACTTCTTTTTCATACTGAGAGTTGTATTTTCTGTTTGTGAGTGCTCTATCCGAGCTTTTCTGTGCATTTTTGATTTTTTGAGGTTTCTGTATTCTACAGCTAGGAACTATAATAGTGTGCATTACTATAACTGTCTGTTTACAGTTAAAAGCATTCTCTAGAGTCTGCTTCCTCCTTGATCTGTTTAAAGCTTTCATTTAGTGGCTACAGCTAGGAACTGTAATATGCTTGGTGACTTTGCAGTTGCCCGCCCATACTGTATATTTGATTTGTGACACTCCTCCCAGTCTAGTGTCATTAGTTCATTCAATCTAATAGAGAACATTTGTGAATGCCAACCCACTCAGATTCTTAACGTTGAATTAACGTCTGTTCCAACTTTCTCTTTTTCCACTTTTAATGAAAAAAATTATAAGCTTGCTTCCCCCCTTTCCTGTGACAGGTCTTGTCCAGATACAGATTTGCTGTGCCCAAGACTGTTTGTGAGCTTTTGAGCCTCGCCTCCCCACTTAACTAGGGTTAAACTATTCCTGGTGCCATAAAGTCTGCGCTTCAAATTTTCCCTTGCAACTAGCCAGCTTTTTAGTTTTAGCACTCAAATCTGTTTCTTTGAGCTCAGCACTTGTTCAGAACTCATTGTAAGCACTAAATAAGTTATAAATTACTACAGCACTCAATTTTCCTCACTTGTCCAGAGGAAAACAGTTTTTAGTACTTAATAAATAAGCACCTATTCAGGCATGTCTAAAGGTCAGCTCCCGGGGTTTTCTCCTGCCTACCTGATGAATCTGGGCATCCTGGGACAATGCAGCAATTGCCTCATGTACACAGACAACCCTCTCCTCCTACCACCCAACACTACGACCTGTGAGAGATGCACTTATATAGCCAAACTGGAAGCAAAGCTCTCTTCACCGAAGACTGGACTAGACAGTCAAGAGGAGAAGGTAAACACTTGCACCGCACCACACTCGTCACATAGTCCCTCAAAACTTACACCACCAAAACACACACACAGAAGCACAAAACACCCACCTACATTCACGGAGGCTCTCAGTAAAAATCTGCCCAAACAACTGAGACCTCCAAAGCCGAAATGCAAGCAACCTCCACCCCCCAGCACAACCCAAATGACACATAGCCCACATACTCAGTGTGCCACTCAACTATAGCCCATAAGGCATAACATACCCAACACTCTAGTCATAGGTGACTCTATAGTCAGGCACACTGTTGTGCCACTCACCAGGCTAAACAAGGAAAAAGTTACTGTCAGTTGCCTGTTGAATGCCAGGATCCACCACATAATGTACGTACTCAGGTCACTCCACAACAAGTACAAATATGACTCTGCCATTGTCCATGTTGGTGTGAATAACCTGAGATGTACCTCCCTGGACTACATGAAAAGAGACATGGAGGAGCTCTCCGATCTTGTAGTCCAGGCAGGTATGACCCTAGCTCTGAGTAGCATCCTGCCATCACCCAGAATGATATCACAGTACAAGGACAAAATGATTGACTTTAACAATTGGTTAAGCTTCTGGTGCCATTCTAAGGGAATCCAGTATCTGTCTGCCTGGGATGACATGATCGACAGACCACTCTGCTTTGCCAGAGATGGCCTGCACCTGTTGCCCTTGGGATTCTGGATACTGGCAAAGGCCCTTGCCACCCCTATAGTGCCTTTTTTAGGCAAGGTTCAAATGACAAATTCACCACCATAACAGGTACAAGCAAGCAAAATCTGAGGGTAATGCTACTCAATGCTAGAAGTCTAAACCTCAAAATGCACTCACTCGAGGCACTCCTTAAAATGGAGAACATTGACATCTGTGCAGTGACAGAGACCTAGTTCAAAGCTCCAGAGAGCACCCCTGCATTACCAGGCTATAATTCATACCACACCTTTCGGCCACCAAACCCAGACTGAAACACTAAAGGTGGGGGTGTGTCCATATTCATTAAGGATATCCACACATATAAGCTAGATGCTCAGCATAATGTATTCGAGATTATCCAAGTTCAACTAACTCTGAGCAAAACCGCAATCCAGATTGTAGCTTGCTACAGACCCCCCACCATGCCCCAGTATTCCCACTCCTCTTTTCTTGATACACTGGAAAATAATAAGGTACAACCCAACACTCTAATAATGGGTGATTTCCACTACCCTACCATTAACTGGGAAAACTACTTGTGTACCAACTCTTTTGCTCAACATTTTCTGGAAATCATCAATTCCAATGCCTTGGATCAACTTATCCACACTCTCACCAGGGGCAGCAATATCCTAGACCTGGTCATCACCAACATGCGTGACCGGTGTTCCACACCAGAGGTTAGCTTCTCATTGGTCAGATCCAACCACAAGCTAATCACCCTAGACATCCACATCCCACTCCCACCCCCATTAGGAAAACAACCGTAAAAATTTCTCCAAAGCCAACTTCACACTTCTTAAGACAGAAGTGGCAAACTTCACGACACCCATGCAGATGGACAATAGAGGTATGACTGCTGACTCCTACACAAATGCACTTTATAAGCACTTATATGAGTGCATGGATCATGCTATCCCTAACAGAACCAAGATGCTATCCTCCAAAAAAGGAAACCAATCTGGTGGTCTTCTGCCATAAACAAACTCTACAACAGAAGAAAGAAACTGTTGCCAAAAAAAGTAAAATCCCACGATTGGAGGAACTCGCTGGTCAGCCTCAGTAAGAAGCTGAGATCCCTCATAAAATCCTCCAAAGCTAGTTATGAAAACAAAATCGCCACTGATTCTAAAGATAACCACGAAGCATTCTATAGCTATGTCAAGAATCTCAATGGCAACACTCAGATTTGCTCTGAGTTACGGCACAATGACACTAAATATACAGAACCAACTGATATTGCCAACATCCTGGGAGATAGGTTCAGTGCTAACTTTACCCCCCTCTCAACCCCTAAAGGGCCCATCTTTATACCGGAAGAATGCAAAGTTCCTGTAATCATGGCTGCACAGGTAGAAACCTCACTCTCCAAAGCCAAGAACACAGCATCCATGGGACCTGACAACACCCCAGGCTGTCTTCTACATGAACTATAGAATGAACTGGCACCCCTCCTAAGTACCATGTTCAATCATAGCCTCACCTCAGGCTTTGTGCCCATTGAATGGTGCACCATGACAGTTATCCCACTCCACAAATGGGGGGCCACAACAGACCCTGGGAACTATCGCCCCATTAGCCTGATGAGCCTGGTCTGCAAGGCCATGGAACGTATCATCATGGAACTCATAAATAAAGACATTGGAGATCTCCAAACTCTGGAGCCCACACAGTTCGGGTTTGTAAAAGGCAGATCATGTCTCCTAAACCTGATAGACTTTTTTGAAGTAATCACCAAAGCCATAGATGAGGGTAAGGTGGTTCACACAGCCTATCTAGATCTCACCAAGGCATTCAACACCATCCCCCACTCTGGAATTATAGATAAACTCACTAAACTAGGTATAAATCCCTATGTCACAAGATGGGTTGCCAGCTGGCTTACTGACAGAACCCATACTGTGAAAGTAGCAGACTCCAAATCAGACTTCAGACCAGTGACAAGTGGAGTATCACAGGGTTCAGTCCTGGGTCCTCTCCTGTTTGGTATCTACTTTTCTGAAGTACACACTAACACAGAAGGTCTTTGGCTAACTAAATTCGCAGATGACTGCAAACTAGGAGCCATAATCGAAACTCCTAATGATGTGGACATCCTACAAAAGGGCCTCACTGAGACAGATGCCTGGTGTCAAAGCCATGGTCTCAAGCTCAATGCCAAAAAGTGCATTGTCATCCCCTTTGGTAAAAACTCTGTACCCATGAGCTACCACATAGGTGGTAGTCTACTTAACACCGAAAATGTGATAAGAGACCTTGGGACACAGGTGAACAGTAGTATCTGATAATCACATCACCACAGTGGTCAGGAAATCCTTCTACATGGCACACCTCATCACAAAACATTTCTTATCCAGAAAAAAAGAGGTCATTGTTCCCCTCTACTCATCACTCATTAGACCCATTATAGAGTACAATGCCCCTTTTGATATGTACCTCACAAGACATCTACAACAACTGCAAAGGCTGCAAAAATACCTCACAAAGAGGATTACTGGTCTCAAACAGATGCCTTACGCAGACGGACTCAAAAAACTCCATCTTTACTATGTCGCATATCACCTACTCAGAGGCAATCTCTGCCTAACATACAAAGCTATGTCAAACCCAGAGCTGTTGGACATGTTCCACTTAAAGAAATCCCAATCCCTCCAAGCTACTCGCTCTAGGGACCTAAACCTTGTCACCACAATGAACAGAACATGCTGGAGGAATAGATTCCTGTCCCAGAGACTTCCCATACTCTGGAACAGACTACCTATCTATGTCAAACAAAGCTCCTCATTAGCACTCTTCAAGAAAAATCCTGATGATTGGATGAGTAATAGGAAATTCACCCCGGGGATCACTTCTGTGGGTCTGCTTGACAGGGCCACAGGAAAATAATTTTCTTGGGTGGCGAAAGCCAGGGTACCTTTTTTGCTAGGCTTGTATAGGCCCTAGGGCCAATAGCCTAGTACCTACCTATGAACCTATGAACGTGCAGGTACAGACCTTGAGGTGCTACTCTCCCCTGATGATGACAGATGTCCACTGGAACCATGCCACACCTGGGACTGGCCAGGGTGACATGCATGAGGCCTGCTGTGGTGTGGACAGTACCCACAGTGGTGTGCTGGGGCTGGTACTGCCACTACGGGACTAGCTGGGTATCCTGGCATGTTCACATTGACTGACAGCTGCTGGTGTTTCTAGCCTACGTCCACATGGCCATCTCACCACTCCCACCACATGTTCAAGCACAGACATGCCACGGTCGAGGAGGTCCACCATCTCACCCCACCATCTATCCATGACCTTGATCTGTTCATGGTGGGCAACAGCAAGTTCATGGGGGTTGCCACTTACAGCTGAGAAAGCAGACCTCTGCAGCCTCAGGCCCTGTCTGCTGTACATTTCCATATGTGCCTGTGCCTCCATTATGGCCTGAAACATGCTCCTGGTGGTACCAGATGTGGCGCTTCTGCCAGGGGCATGATGACCTGTGGCCCTCCCATGAGCACCACAGTACATCTGCCAATGTGATGGTCTGCTGGACATCCAGCTATGCCAGCTGTGACCTGACACAGTTGGCATGGACACCACACTTTCCTGGTCACTGCCACCAACCGCCAACTGTCCCTCTGCTATGGCCACATGTGATGGGGTTTGAAGGGGCACTGTAACTGTGTGCAGGCTTGGTGTGGCTAAGATGGTGATGACACATGGTTGGCACAGTGTCGGCCTCTGACAACCCCACCTGTGCTTCAACTGTACCATCATCATCATCAGTGTCTGTACGGACACCTACCTCAGTTTGCGTGCAGGAGGGACCCTGACCAACCTGACCACCTGTGGGGGAAACAGATACACACTTTAAGACCTGTAGAGCATTGCATAACAGTACACACACTCACACACTCACACATACTCACACATACACACACACACACACACACACACACACACACACACACACACACACACACACACACACACACACACACACATACATACACTCACTCACTCACACTCACACTGACAGTCCACCTTACTACCTCCCTTTCCCTGGGTTTACAGACAGTCCCACATTCAGTTACATATGTTCCCCATCCTGCATGGCACTTGCTAACATACACTAATTACCACTACCCATTAACATATCATTCCTCTCCATGCCAACACGTGTGATCACAACACCTGACCTGTTACTCCATCACCTCCCTGACGTGGGTGGAGTAGGTTGTACATGGCCTCACTGCTATCATCCCGTATTACCCTGTGTATGTCCAGTCATGGTGTACGTGGTCCCTATATGGTTGCGGCTGCTACATTCACTACATATGTCACACACCGGAGACTCATACTACAGTCTTGCTCAGTTCATGCCACATCTGCTGCACAAGCGACCCATCATGCAGACAACAGTAATACCTGGATACACTCACAGATGTGCTCTGGTAATTCCCCATTGCATTTGTAGTGCTGCATATGTGGGTATCCGGTTATCTATCTGCTGCTGGCAATATGATGTGTATACCTGGTATGTACTTTCCCTCCCAATGCATGTTCCATACTACAGACCTTGTTATGCTATCAGCTGTCCTGTGTTCACATATCAGACAGGTTGTCCTGGTGTCTCATGTGTCACTCCATGTACATGTACAGCAAAGTCCCAAGGAGAAGTACTGCCATGTGATCAATCCCACTATCACCTGTGCATACATGGACACCCACACAGACACACGTGCACACACATCTGACATGCATCGACCAAACTCCACTAGATTGCACGTACAGATGCAATCAACACACACACACACACACACACACACACACACACACACACACACACACACACACACACACACCACACTCCTACATGTGGGTTTGCACAACTTTTGTACACACAGTTCTCCCATTACCCTTCTGTCAGCATGCATTACATATGGTGCTCAACAGCATGCAGTGCAACTATAGTGACTTCATGCTAGCAGCAGTATACATGTGTGTGATGCATGGGCTGTGATGGTAGGTGATGGCCCTTCCCCTTGTTAACACTGCACCCATGTACAAAGTGTTACTGTGGACCTGTTCCGCACCCTGCCTTGTACTGTACACCATACCTCACACGTATAGAAACCATTGCTGCATATGTAGTACTGTGTCAGTTATGTCAGCTCCAATGCTAACAGCCCCTATGTGTTATAGCAACTCATACCTGGGATGATATGTGAATAGATATCATTTGTGAATGCCTGATGTCTGCTTTACAGATCACAACAAAAGCAGTGCATGTATGACCAGTACAAGACTATTACACTGACAACCAGCAGACCTTACCATGGCTGTGGAGGGTGCCCTACACATTTCCCAGACCTCTGCATGGTTGCAAGGTCTACTCATGTGCACATCCCTTGGGGTGCACACACTGCTGTCACAAGTGCTGTGGGGGTCAGGGTTATGTCTGCCACATTTACTTAACCTGATTGTGTGCAGCTACAGACATGGGGGTGTTATTTCCCACATGTCCCTACTGTAGGCCATGTGTCCTGCCATACTTCTCATCCCTGTGCACACATTGCACATTGACAGGATGTTAGTTAACTTGTATGTGTCTGTTGTACCCTTCCAATGGGGGTGTTGTTTCACACATGTCCCTACTGCAGGCCTTGTGTCCTGCCATATTTCTCATCCCTGTGGACACATTGCACATTGACAGGATGTTAGTTGTCTTGCATATGTCTATTGTACCCTTCCAATACCCCAGCATGGTCTCTACTGTGATGCAGTGCATTTCACAGCAACAAAACTTGAACTTGTACAGCATGCAATATGGGTGGGTGTGTTAGATGTGTGCATGGAATATCCCATAGCTATTACATACCCAGTGTATTATCATGCATGAACATGAACCATACTCGCTGGTTACAGGCTACTGTCATGGTGGTATCCTGGAGGGACCTACATAAGAGTGTGAGAAAGTTGATGTCAGTGGCCACAGCTGTGGCATTCATTAAGGGTGAGTGCAACATTATGTTACATCAACAGTAGAATTCCACAATAATACAGCTTATGCACAACTGTTTATTATTACTACTACACAGAAACAGAGTATGTATATGACATCTCAGATTTGCATGATGTACCTGTACAGATGCAGATGCATACACAAGAGTGGTGTACTGATGTGCCCTGAGGCCTTACCTGCACACTCCTCAATTGGTGTATCGGTGGCACCCACCTCCACAATGTGCCCTCCCAGGTGTTGTTGCTGCAGGTGGGCAGATGCCACAAGGCTGCTGAGAAGCTCCTCCACACGGGTGAGGGGTGGATGGGTGGGTTACCCCCCGTTGCAAGGTGGTCCCCCCCATACGGAAGCTGCATGCTGACGTACATGGTGAAGCAGGTAAGTGCAATGATGCCGGACCTGCTCATAGCTGCAGTTATACAGTCCGACATCACTGACCCTGTGGACTATTCCATTCCACAGAGTGGTCCTCTCCTGCTGATTGTGGGCTGTCCGGCTAAACAGCTGTTCATAGTGCTGTAACAGATGATCTATTATCACCTCGGTTTCGGCAGCGCTGTATGATGGCAGACGTGTGTGCGCCATGTTCCCGGGAAGACATAAAGATGGAAACAGGTCTGAGCCACTCATACAGCAGGGTTATCATAGTTCTTAATACACATATTTGTCTCCCCCCACCAAATCAGCTACAACAAACCATTCACAGAATGTAATTGGTATGTCGGCTGCTTACCTACCATTGGGACATATGTTGTATTGTACCAAGCTTTGTGCTATGTGTTTGTCCCATGGTTTGTGCTATGTGTTTGTAGCCATGCTCTCTGTGGGAACACTATCTTTGCTGGCATGTTACAGACTATTTTACCTGCATGCCATTGTCAGTGTCGCTATATATATATATATATATATATATATATATATATATATATATGTGTGTGTGTGTGTGTGTGTGTGTGTGTGTGTGTGTGTGTGTGTGTGTATGTATATATATATATATATATATATATATATATATATATATATATATGTACATATAAGTGATATAAGTGTAGCTATATCTTGTAGGTTGTTGATATACCTATATCTATATGAGTGTCTGTGTATCTGTAGATAAACACGTCTCATTCTGTATCACACAGATATTTATCTATATGTGGGGTGCATACAGACATCAGGTCCGCATTCTGTAACTGCCTTTCATTCACAGCTGCACTGTTCTGCCTTGCTGCAACACAGACAGGTTTCACATGTGAACACAGACAAACATTAGGGTGGTATATATGGTGAGAGATTGCTGGTAAGCCTATTATACACCTATGGCATTTATGCATGCTGCATTACACATTAACATGACTGTCCTGCAAGTGGTGTGTTCTGACACCCATGTGTCTATTATGACGGCAGTACTTCTACCACCAGCTATTGCCCACGCTAACGTAACACACACAGATATCATGGCTTACATCTTTGTCATTCATTGCTGATCTGCACAGTTGGTGGGTATGTCCCACTGCCTACAGGGACAGACAGTATTGTCCAGAGCAGTTGTTCAGCAGAACATCATCACAGGGTCAACTACAGATGGCACATATCAAACATTCAACATCATATATCCTATTAATCTATACCACATACTACATTCAATTACATACCTGTATGTTTTACATAGGGCAGCCATGGTGGTGCAGCAGTTAGCATTGCCGCCACACAGCAAGAGGTTCTTTGGTTCGATTCTTGCCTGGGGTGACTTCTGTGTGGAGTCTGCATGTCCACCCTGTGATCACATGGGTTTCCTCTTGGTGCTCCGGTTTCCTCCCACATCCCAAAGGCATGCAATAGGTGGATTGGACACTCTAAACTGGCCCTAGGTGTGACTGTGTGTGTGTGTGTGTGTGTGTGTGTGTGTGTGTGTGTGTGTGCCTTCTGTGGAAGGCTGGGTGCCAGGCTGGCAACTCAACACCGTAAAATGCCACTGCCGGTCATGAGCGGACAGATGATCCACTGTGGCAACC
>NC_056731.1:1669239770-1669377270 GCF_019279795.1 Protopterus annectens | reverse complement strand
TTTTAAGTGAGGGTTCAGTTCTTCTTGGAGCTCGTTTAAAATGCAGCCCGGGACACCGTCCGGTCCCATAGATGCTGTGTTTTTTGCTTTGGAGAGGGCAGCTGTCACCTGTGCATCTGTGATGTCAGGGGGGCAGCACTTTGTTGGGATAGTCATTTGCACGTTTGGGGGGAAAGGGGGGGAGAAGTTTGCACTGAACCTGTCTGCCAGGATATTGGCAATGTCTGTGGGTTCAGTGTATTTTTTGTCATTTTGCACTAACTCAGAGCATATCTGGGAGTTTCCACCCAAGTTCCTGACATAACTAAAGAATGCCTTATGATTATCTTTAGCGTCTTGTGCAATTTTTCTTTCGAAGCTAGCCTTGGATGCTTTTATGAGGGATCGTAGTTTCTTGCTAGTACTGATCAGAGTTGCCTTCCCTCTTTGGGATTTTGCTCTATCCTGTAGTAACTTCCTCCTTCTGTTGTATAGCCTATTTATGGCTGGGGTCCTCCAGACAGGTCTCCTGCCTTTGGAGGAGTGTGTCTTGGTTTTGTTTGGGATAGCACAATCTATGTATTCCTGTAAGTATCCATAGAATGCATTTGTAAGGGATTCTGCGGTTTGGGTCATAATTTCCACTGGCCCGGGGGCTTTGTAGGATTCCATCTCAGTTCTGAGAAGTGTGAAGTTTGCTTTCGAGAAGTTTTTGACTGTGGTTTCCTTTGCTGGGGGTGTGGACGGGATATGGGCATCCATAGTGATTAATTTATGGTCATATCTTACTAAAGAAGGGTATACCACAGGTATAGAGCATAGAGTACCCATGTTGATGATAATCAGGTCTAATATGTTTTCCCCTTTTGTGGGAGTGGTGACCAGTTGTTCCATAGCATTTGAATTTATGAATTCTAGGAACCGTTGGGCGAGGGTGTTGGGGCTTGAGTAGTGCTCCCAGTCTATGTTTGGGTAGTTGAAGTCACCCAATATAATGGTGTTTGGAGAGACCTTCATATTCTCCAGTGTCTTCAGGAAAGCCGAGTGGGGTTCCTGAGTTTGGGAGGGTGGTCTGTAGCAGGCTACAAACTGGAAGGCAGTTTTGCCCACTGTTAGTTGCACATGGATGGTCTCAGATGCTTCTTGCAGTGCCACTAACCTGGAGGTATGAGTATCTTTGATGAATATGGATACTCCCCCTCCTCTTGTGGTTCGGTCCGAGTTTTGCGGCCGAAAAGCGTGGTATGAGGTATAACCTGGTAGTGCTGGGGTGCTCTCAGGAGTCTTGAACCAGGTTTCTGTTACTGCACAGATATCGATATTCTCCATACTGAGGAGAGCCTCGAGTGCATGCATCTTGAGGTTTAGACTTCTGGCGTTGGGCAGCAATACCCTTAGTTTCTTTTTCCTTGTGATGTCTAAGGAGGTGGGTTTGTCTTTTGAGCCTTGCCTAAAAAAGGCACTATGGGGGTGGCAAGAGCCTTTGCCAGTATTCGAAAACCCAGGGGTGACAGGTGCAAGCCATCCCTAGTGAAGCAATGTGGCTTGTCGAGCATGTCATCCTAGGCTGACAGATACTGGATCCCCTTTGAGTGACACCAATACTTTAGCCAATTGTTGAAATTGATCATTTTGTCTTTATACTGTGGTATCATTCTTGGTGAGGGTAAGATGCTACTCAAGATCAGGGTCATACCAGCCTGGGCTACATGATCAGAGAGCTCCTCTATGTCTCTTTTCATGTAATCCAGGGAGGTACATCTCAGGTTATTCACACCAGCATGGACAATGATGGAGTCATATTTGTACTTGCTTTGGAGTGACCTGAGTGCTTGTGTTATGTGGCAGATCCTGGCACCTGACAGGCAGCTTACAGTGACCTTCTCCTTGTTCAGCCTGGTGAGAGGGACGTCAGTATGTCTGACAATAGAGTCACCTATTACAAGTTTATTAGGTGTGTTTTTTAGCCTTAAGGGCTGTGACTGTGTGGCACACTGACTTTGTGGACTATGTGATACATGGGTATAGTTGTGGGGTAGCTGTTGCTTGGATGTCTGCTTTGGAGGTCTCTGTTGCTTGGGCAGATTTTTAATTAGAGCCTCTGAGTATGTTTTTGTGTGTTTGTGTGTTTGGTTTGCTGTTGCGATAGGTCTATGTGAGACTGGATTTGTGGTGTGTGTGATTACCTTCTCCTCCAGACTGACCACGCCAGTACTATGTTGAGAGAGTTTAGCCTCCAGTTTAGCTATATAGTTGCATCTTTTGCATATATTTGAGCTTGTTTGGAAGAGGAGAGGGTGGTCTGAGTACATAAGGCAGTTGTAACATTGCCTCAAGATTCCCATATTCACCAGTTGGACTGGAGAGTAAACCCGAAACTGACTTTTGGACATGCCAGAATAGTATGAGGAACTACTTATGACTTTATCAAAAAGGACCAATAGGGAATACAAGAGGGTGTAGTGCTTAGTTTATTAGTGCTTACTTATAAGATACTTATACAAGCTACTGCTGGGCTTTAGAAAGAAAATGCTTACGTTGAGATTTGATGAAGAAAAACACCAAATCCAGAGACAACAACTTCCAACAGGCAGAAAACGACTCCGACTCTTAAATATTTTTAGCGCTTTCATTCACTTTATTACCATGAACTTCTTCAGAAAAAATACAAGTGGAACCACCTGTTCCTTTTATAGTGTTCAAGTAATACAGGAAATGATGTAATAATATAATAACTTTCAATGATTATAAATGTTTTCATAAAAACACAAATAAATCTTGTTCTATCTAATCCAAAATCTATATATCAATATAAAGTAGTATATTGTATACATATTATGCTATCTGTCTATACAATAAAAAACATTTTAGATTTATAACTTCATTTAACCCCGGTGCTTCATCTGCCCCAAACATCAACTGCCAAAAAGCCTCTCTACATTCCAAAATGTTGTTTAAATCTCCCACTAACAAACCTTTGTCCACACTATCCAAAACAAAAAACTCATACTTTTTAAAATCAGAACATGAAAGAGCATGTCTGGCCAAAGCATTATTTTTATCTTTCTTTCTTATGGCTAAAATGTGTTCATACACCCTACGTTTGAAAATTCTTTTCGTCTTTCCTATATAATAATTTTTACATGTAACGCAGGTTGCCAAATACACCACTAGCTCACTATTGCAATTGTAATACTTTTTGGCCCAAAAAGTTTGTTTTAGATGTTCTACTACTGCAAAGGAAGAATTACTCATATATCTACACTGCTTACAATTAGTGCAACTAAAAGTTCCTTTTTTGTTTGAACAAATTCTATCTGGATTCTTGTTGTTACCTGTTGCTGATTCCAACATATACTTAATGCCAGTGATTTTTTTATATGTAAACTTAGCTGTGTGCCCTAATATAAAAACCAAATCTTTGTTTCCAAGAATGATTTTCCAATTGTTTTCAATAACGGATTTAATACACCACATTTCTTTAACAATAGGTATAGGAAATGCGGTGAAAAATTCTTGGGTGTATTTTTCTTTGTTATTACTACAAACTGATGGTACACCTACTGCCAAATCATTTGAAATTAAAATAGGTTTGGCTACCCCTTTTCTTAATAAACTGACTTCACTTTCTATTTTTTCTAAAAAAACCTTGTTCGTACCCTCTGTGGAGAAAAAGATATTTCAAAAATAATAATTCCTCTTTGAAAGTTATGTCATCTGAGGTGAGTCTGCTTAATCTGATTATTTGACCATTTATAACTCCTCTTTTCATGTGAAATGGGTGCATACTGTCTTTGCGTAAATACTGGTTAGCAAAATATGGTTTCCTGTATATTTTGCTCTTAAAACCTTTGGTGACATCATCAATACTTAGTGTCAAATCCAAAAAAGTTATGTTTTTTCCAAATCCCCCAATCTTAAACGACAAAAAATCTGTTGTCTGATTTAGGTTATAAACAAATTCCACAAATTCTTCATGCTCACCCTTCCATAAGAAAAACAAATCATCTATGTATCTGTAGTACAAACACACTTTACTAAAATTTACGTTTGATTTCAGGAATTTAATTTCCCAATTTGCCATGACGATGTTGGCAAAAGACGGGGCCACCCTTGCCCCCATGGGTACTCCTGAAGTTTGTTTATATAAGGTGTTATTAAACTTGAAAAAATTGCTATCCAATACTAATTCCATTAAGGCACATAACGTATTTACTTTTGTCCCTGAAAAATCTGTGTATCCATTTAAGTATCTCTCATATATTCTATTCCTTGTTCTTGGTCAATGGAAGTGTATAAGTTCTTTACATCAAGTGTACCAAAATATAAGTCCTCATTAAAGCTACTGTAGTCCCTCAGTATTTCCAATAAATGCCATGAGTCCCTAATATAGGATTCTGAGCTCTGAACTACTGGATTCAGCATGATATCTAACCAAATTGAAATATTTTCAGTCTTTGATTGTTTTGCTGAAATAATCAGTCTGAAAGGTGGATTTCTTTCATTATTCTGAATCTTAGGAATACCAAAGAATGAAGCTAATTTTGGATATTCCTTAAATAAAAAGTCATACTCAACTTTGTTCAATTCCCCTTGACAAAACATGTCAAACAAAATCGAGTCCAACTTTTTAAATTTTTGACACACTTGTTCATAGGTCACTTTTTTATATGTACTTTGGTCATGTAACATTTCATCTACTGATTTTATGTAATCACAGGTGTTCATGATTACTATTTTACCCCCTTTATCAGCCTTCATTATCCTTATATTAGAATTTGTAATCAAAGATTTTAAGGCCATAAATTCATTTGTCAGATTGTTTTCTACGTGAGGACTTTTCAACCTTCTAAATTCACTTTCACAAATTTTTTGAAAAAACTTGTAATGTATTGAGTAGTGGTGGATTAAAAGTGCTAGGGTTGCTAAGTGTTATTCTGTCTGTCTGATTGTAAGTTCCTATGTCATCCATGATGTATTTTAAATTTAATTTTCTTAAAAATAACCTAAAATCTATGAGTAATTTACCAAGGTTCATTCCACTTGTTGGAATGAAACTAAAACCTTTTTTCAAAACACTTTCAATCACTGGAGAAATAAAAAAATTAGACAAATTCAAAATTCCAACTTCATAAGTATTAGTAATGGCAGTTCTTGGTGAATCTACCACCTCCGTTTGCTCTTCCCTCTGCCCTTCCCCTTGTACTGGGTAGAGTTGTACCACTTTGTAGTCTTTTTGTTCTGCACCTGAACTTTCTGAAAAGGGATTTTGTTCTGGTCAACTGATGAAGCAACCTTTTCAGCATAGTTCCCACCAGTGCTTGTTGTACTGGCTTCTGAACCAGTTGGAGGTACATCTAGAAAATCACCTGGAAAAACCTCTGTACTGTTGGTGTTTCCTATTGGTCTTGTTCCATTAGATGATGTCCCTGGTAAAACTGTATTATCCTGTGTACCATGATCTTTATTTGTCCTTGAAAGTACATTTGTTGATGGTACAAAGCTATCAAGTACAATATAAGCCTGATCGCTGTTATAAGAAAGAATGTCCCTTCTTAGTTTGGACTGCTTTCTTGAAATGATCGTTGCTTTGTGACGATCAGCCTTTATTTCTACTCCATTGTATAATTCAATGAATTTGTTGAAACTGGAATACTTTTTAATACACTCATCTAAAGTTTTTACACTGTCTCTTATTTGACAAATCTCGTTGTTATAATGCTCTACCAAAATTTTCATCATTGTTAATCCAGTTTCGTTATACAGTTCAATCAGCATTTTACTTAAAGGAAAACAACAGGATATTAAAGCAGATTCCCCAACCTGCTGACTCTTCCAGTCCCTGTTCTTTGATAAAGCTTAAAAAAATCACCCTTGCAGCTTTAAAAAAAATAACCCACTCAACTGTTTTCCCTGTTCTGCTTCCTAGCTTTCTATACTGTTTTTGTTTCACTTTGCAAACCAACTTGAAAAACCTGTAGCTGGCTCTGAAATTATGATGTCACATCTGCCATCTGCTCTTGCTCTAGCTATCGGGATGTTTCCTCCCCCAAAGTGATGTAATCCCCGCCTGATTTGCATGCTGTATAGAAGAGCCAGTGTTCCTCCCACATTGTGATGTCAGACCTGCCTTACCCAGCCCACTCAACCTAATAAAATCCATGTGGTGTGTGGAACTCCTTTTCATGGTTCGTGTATCCTGTCAACTGCATTTGTTTGAGGGACTACTGAAAAGTTTGGATTGCCTGCATTTTCGTCTGCATTTTTTGCTTCATTGGTAAGATAAGTCTTCCTAGTGGATTAAAAATGTAATTCTACACAGCCCCTGTTTGAATGCACTCCTAGCCCTATTTTGTGCTGCCTGATATAGTTTATGACTCTTCTGAACAGGAATACTCTCTTCCTTCCTATGAGGATTCTGCTGCTGAAGAATCTATCCCTTCAGCCTCTCCTCCTGAGGATTATTCTTTTGGGGAAACCCTGCATACCATGAGGGAGCACTTCCACTGGGAGAGCCAAGATTATTCAGAATCAAAGAAAAGGCTTAGAGATTTTCTTTTACTTCCTCAGCACAGGCCTCTTGCTATTCCCCCTGTGCTAGACATTGTAGATGATGTATTTTCAGAGTCCGGCCTTTCTCCAGACTCCTTACCTCCAGCTCCTGTTAAACCAGACAGATACTACAGGGTTCCAGATTCACATAAATTTCTTTATAAAAACCCTGCTGCTGACCCAG
The DNA here is from genome assembly GCF_019279795.1 of Protopterus annectens. Taxonomy (NCBI): domain Eukaryota; kingdom Metazoa; phylum Chordata; order Ceratodontiformes; family Protopteridae; genus Protopterus; species Protopterus annectens. The sequence goes on along the minus strand of NC_056731.1, from coordinate 1,669,370,555 downwards.
AAACTATTTCTCAGGGTCCCAAAGGGGTCAAGGCTTCCACTGCAAAAAACCCTATCCCCTCTGATAGGGATTCAAGGGCACTGGACAGATGGGGGAAAAGGTTTACACTTCTGCTACCTTGGCTGAGAGGGCTTTAAATTGTCAATTTCATATGCTTAAATATCAGCAGTACTTAATGTCACTGCTTAAACAGAAAATATTAACAAATTCTGAATGCGTAGAAAACAAGGAAATGCAGGATTTATTGCATGCAACTGAACAAGTGGGAAGGCATACTTTGCAATGTGGTTTTGATTCTCTGGAGGCCTCTTGCAGGGCTGCTGTTACGGGTTCTGTCATTAGCAGGCATGCTTGGTTAAAGGAACAGAATCTGCCTGATCATGTTAAAGCAAAATTATTAGATGCTCCATTACAGTATGATACTTTGGTGTTAAAGCAGAGGAGGTGTTGACGAAAATGGAGGACAAAGCAAAATCTATGCAGACAGTTAAGGACTTCTTACAGGTGCAGCCACCCAGATTTAGCAGGAACTGGCCCAGAAAGAATTGGTCCTTTCCAGTGTCAGACAGGCCAAAAAGAGGCAGATACAGACACCCCAGAGGCAGATCCCAGCCCCAAGGCTCATACAGGCCTAAACAATGGGGTGCTTCTACCTCCAAAAGCAGAGAAGACAAATCACAGCTATACAGGAAACAGTCCCAATGACTTTCCTCTGCCTGCACCAAGCACTTATCTTTTGGCAGCCCCCTTAGGGGGAAAACTAGCACTTTTTTCACAAAATTGGCACATGATCACCCAGGACAAATGGGTCTTGAATATAGTGTCTCAGGGCTACAGGTTCCACTTTCACACCCTGCCAAGGGCAAAAGGTATGCCAGACCTGCCATACAATCAATGTGTAGAGGCACAAAAGCAAGTTTCATCCCTCATGGACATGAGGGTCATTCAGCGAGTACCACAGCAAGAGCAGGGACAAGGATTTTACTCGAGACTTTTCTTGGTACCCAGAAAGGACAAAGCCTGGAGACCAATACTGGACCTGTCTATTCTAAACACATTTCTGGAAGTTCTGAAATTCAAAATGTTGACTTTGCAGCAGCTTCTGCCCATGCTGGGCAAGAAGGCTTGGCTTGTAACTTTGGACCTAAGAGAGGCATACCTGCATGTCCCAATCAGACAATCTTGCAGAAGATACCTCAGATTCATAGCTGGTTCAATGCACTACCAATTCTCTGCACTGCTCTTTGGCTTATCTACTACACCCAGGGTCTTCACAAAATGCCTGGCACCAGTAATTGCATTTTGCAGACAAAGAGGAATTCAAATATATCCTTACTTAGACGACTGCCTTATTCAAGCAGAGAACAAGGACATTCTACTAAAGCATCTGGCGTTTGTAAAAAGATTACTAATTTGCCTAGGGTACACAGTAAACAAAAATAAATAAAACTAGTACCCTCTCAAGAGATAATATTCCTGGGTGCAAGCTTAAATACAACTGCCCAGATGGCTTATCTCATGCCAGACAAACAAAGGCAACTGACTTCTTACTTCAAAATGTTGGCAACAAAGACCCAGTTATCTACAAGAAAAATTCTGCAGGCTTTGGGCTTCATGGCATCTTGCATCCTGCTAATTCCATATGCCAGACTGCATATGAGGAAACTACAATGGTATCTAAAATGTGTTTGGACTCAACATTGCCACAGCCTGGAAACATTAATTACCCTCATTCCCTGCCTGCAACAGGAGTTTCGTTGGTGGGCACAGGCCTGTCACCACAACAAGGGACAGCCATTCACTTTACCCACAGCCAGGCAGACACTACCAACGGATGCATCAGATTATGCCTGGGGGGCCCACATGGCAGAAAAATGTATTCAGGGCACATGGCCCGCAAGCCAGATGCATCTTCATATCAATCAAAAAGAGATGCTAGCTGTTCAAAATGCCCTGACAGCTTTCAAGGATCTACTTCATCCAGGACAACTACTGATAAAGACGGACAATACTACAGTCATGTGGTACATAAACAAGCAGGGAGGCACACATTCCTACCCCCTCTGCAGACAAGCCATGACTTTGTGGGACACAGCATTGACTTATCAAGTTCACCTGCAAGCACAATTCCTGCCAGGAAAGATGAATACTCTGGCAGATGAACTAAGCAAAAACCTCATGGATCCCCATAAGTGGAAACTGGATCCACAAGTCTTCAGCATGATAACAAGGAAATGGGGATGCCCAGACATAGATCTGTTTGCCTCCCCTCACAACTGCCAACTACAGAGATTCTGCACAAGGACTTATTACAAACAAGTATGGGAAGTGGATGCCTTATCCTTCAGCTGGAAAAAACTAAAAGTATATGCCTTTCCTCCACTGCCTCTCCTCCCCAAGGTACTCCTAAAGGTCAGACAAGAGAAGCCAAAAATGATACTGGCCACGCCAGCACTGGTACCCAATCCTAAAGAACTTGTCTCAAGGTCCAGCCTGGACATTGCCTTAAATTCCTCACTTACTGACCCAACAAAACAATCAGATCCTGCACAGCCAACTCAGAACCTTAAATCTGGCAGCATGGCGGATAATGTAGCCATTCAGAACACTCATAGGTTCATAGGTATATACTAGGCTATCTGCCCTAGGGAATTTATAAGCCTAGCCAGAGTGTGTTTGACTTTCGCCACCCATTTTAAATTAATTTTGCTATGCCCTTTTTCGAGGTTAGTATACTGTGCCTCTGTCTAACAGTGACACAGAAGTGATACCCGGGGTAAACCTACGATCTCCCATCCACTCATCAAGATTCCTCTTGAAGAGAGTCAATGAGGGACTCTGCCTAACCTGGACTTGGATTTTATTCCAGAGTGAAGGGAGCCTCTGGGTTATGAATCTGTCCCTCCAGCATGTCCTATTTATTTCAGTGCTGAGGTTCAAGTCTCTCGAGCGCGTAGCTCGATGGGATTTGGATTTTCTGAGGTGCAGCATGCCCATTAATTCCGGGTTGGACATGGCTTCATACGTCAGGCACAGATCACCTCTGAGCAGGCGGTGTGCCACTGAGTGGAGCTGGAGTTTCTTTAACCAGGCAGCATATGGCATCTGTTTGAGCCCTTTGATCCTCTTGGTGAGGTACTTTTGGGGTCTTTCCAGTTGCTGCAGGTGTCTGGTAAGGTACAACCCAAAAGGGGCATTGTACTCAATTATAGGCCTGATGAGGGATGAGTAAAGAGGCACGATGACCACCCCTGATCTAGATGTGAATCCCTTCATGATTAGGTGGGCTATATAAAATGTTTTTCTAACCACTTTGGCCACGTAGTTGTCCCTAATTACTTCTTCTGTACTTAATGGATTTCCACCTATCTGGTAATTTGTGGGCACTTTGTTTTTACCAAAGGGGATGACTATACACTTTTTGGCATTTAGCTTGAGGCCATGGCTCTGGCACCAGTTGTCTGTTTCTATGAGGCCCTTTTGGAGGATGTTTGTGTCGGCTGGAGAGTCGATTATGGTGCCCAGTTTGCAGTCATCTGCGAACTTGGCCAGCCACAGTCCTTCTGTGTTGGCCTGTACCTCCGAGAAATATATACCGAACAAGAGAGGTCCCAGGACTGAGCCTTGTGGGATGCCACTTGTAACTGGTTTGGAGTCTGACATGGCTCCAGCAATTCTAACCATGTGGGTTCTGTCCTAGAGCTAGTTTTCAACCCATCTAGTGACATAGGGGTTTATATTTAAGCTGGTGAGCTTATCTATAATGCCCGAGTGGGGTATTGTATTGAAGGCTTTTGCGAGGTCCAGGTAGGCTGTATGGACCACCTTCCCCTCGTCAATGGCCTTGGTGACTGTTTCAAAAAATCGACCAGGTTTAAGAGGCAGGATCTGTCCTTAACAAAGCCGAACTGGGTAGGATCCAGTGTCTGTAGGTCCCCAATATCTTTATTTATGAGGTCCATGATGATCCTTTCCATAGCTTTGCAGACCCACGCCACTCTTTGGGTACATATCCTGTAGTAAGGCTGAGATTGAACAGTAGTTTTATGTTTGGGTTTAGCTCTTCTTGGAGTTCATGTAGGATGCAGCCTGGGACACCATCTTGTCCCATTGATGCTGTGTTTTTTGCTTTGGAGAGGGCGGCTCTTACCTGAGCATCTGAGATGTCGGGGGGGGCAGTACTCTGCTGGGATAGATATTTTCCCTTTTGGTGGGGGGGGGGTTGCGCTGAACCTGTCAGCTAGGATGTTGGCAATGTCTGTGCCCAAAGCTGTGATGGATGTTATTTTGGAGGCCAGGAGGCCCAGTACCAGAAAATCTTATGCAGAAAAATGGAAGAGATTCTGTGCTTGGAACCAGGCACAAGGAATTGACATGTTTGTTGCAAACATTCCTCAGATTTTACAATACTTAACTGAGATGTTGGACAGAGGCCTATCCTTTTCATCAATTAAGATCCATGCCTCTTCCATTTCAACCCATTACAATACGGAACCACCTATATTTTCTCATTCTTTAATAAGGCAGTACCTCAGAGGGGCCAAAAACAAAAGACCTCCAAGGAGAGCACCAATACCTGCATGGGACCTCAATTATGTCTTGGAAAAACTCACACTGCCTCCTTTTGAGCCATCCTCAACAGCTGATATAAAATTCTTATCCTGGAAAACAGCTCTGCTCCTAGCAATAACCTCTGCAAGATGAGTCTTGGAGTTACAGGCACTCATGGCTGTGGAACCTTTTATCATTTTCCATCCAGACAGGGTTTCTCTGAGGACAAACCCGACATTTATGCCTAAGGTGGTGTCCAGTGTGGCCCTTAACCAAACCATTCACTTCCTACCTTTTATCCAAACCCACAGAACAAGGGTTAGAGTGAGAGACTTCTGCATTCTTTGGACATACACAGACAGCTACACTTCTACTTGGACAGAACTAAAGCTTTCAGAAAGACTGAGCAACTTTTAGTGGCATATGCTGCAGGATCACAAGGAAAGACTATCTCAACACAGACTATTTCAAAATGGATAGGCCATTGCATTTGTTTCTGCTATTCACAACATGGCAAATCAGTGCCTAAGGACATTAGGCCACATTCAACCTGTGCAGCAGCCTTCCTCAGAGGAGTACCAACCAAAGACATCTTAGAGGCTGTAACTTGGAGTTCGGTGCACACCTTTACAAAGCGCTACCACTTACCTCTCTACTCTAAATCCAGAGCAGGCTTTGCCACTGCAGTTCTGCAGGGCCTCATAGCCTCTCCTAATCCTATTTAGCCCCAGCCACCCATCCTCAGCTTTGGGATTCAACCCAAGAGTAATGACTGCAACAGTGAAACACGATGAACATAGTACAGCTGTGTACCTACCATAAATGTAGATGTTCGAGTGTATTCACTGTTGCAGTCCAGGTTACCCTCCCTCCATCCCCCTTTCTTTTGCTGGGTCTTATCTGTACTTCTCTATTCTATACAACCTATGTGGTGTATTTGCTTGTAGATGAAGGAAATGATTACCTTAGTGCATGCATGTTTATTGGCATAATTTTTAGCCTACCCTTTTGGGGGCACCTGACATCTGGGGCAAGAAAAACTAAAGAAAATGGCATCGGCTGCATCTTTTATACCCCTGGCGCACTGATGTCAGGGAAGAGGCGACAGCAACTGACGCCGGACCAAGACTTTGGAATTCTGGCCGACTGCGGGTAGCCTGCCAGCAGGATAACCCAAGAGTAATGACTGCAACAGTGAATACACTCGAACATCTACATTTATGGTAGGTACACAACTGTACTTTCTGCTGAGTCAGCATAGCAGGAGCATTCATTATGAATGGAGAATACTATATAATTTCATCAGTGGCACCCATTTGTTTCCACTTATATGTATTATTAGCATTGATATTTTGCAGTAACACTGGTCTTGTACGAACTGACCTTTCGCTCAGGTCTGCTAGATTGTCTTACTGTAACACATCAGTAGCTTTAGTGGTGTTAATTGTACCGTGCCAGATTTTTCAGTTATGGACACTGAAATTGCTTTATCAGCATAGGCAGTATGATTAGGAACGAACTTGATTTCAGGGCTGTATGTTTTAATGTTGCTCCTTGTTTAGCTTTATAATGTGTTTAATGCATCTCCTCTAAACATTCCTGTGTCTATTTTTAGTACCACTATTATGCAAGGATATGATGGGGGTTCACACCTGTGGTTAGTTGGGCAAGCAGCAGCTCAATTCAGTCATGTTTTTGGACCAGTATAGCATTGTATTAGTGCTTTAAAAACATTGAAACACCTCCTCCATATGTTTTATTCAGAGCTGAGGGGGATCAAAATGTATGAAAGGCACCATAGACTTTAATAGCTAGAGTGATTACTATGGTTCTGAACTATGTTTCTGTGACTGCATATATGTGTGTGAATTTTCTAGGGTAAGGAGTGCTTCCAAGTAATATTTTTTTTTTATATTTAAACTAAGAGCATTGAGAAGCAGCACCTTTAGGTATTTCTGACTGATTTTTATTATGTTGGCATGCTTAACTTGGCATATCCTAAAAAAGGCACTGTGGTGACAAAGTTTTTGTCAATATTCAGAATCCAAGTGGTGATAAGTGCAAACCATCTCTTGAAAAGCATAATGGCTTGTCGGTTATGTCTACCCAAGCTGTCAGAGATTGAATCCCCTTCTTGTAACACCAGAAACTAAGCCATTTGTTGAAGGTGGTCATTTTTGCTGGTCCTGTCGTATAATCATTGCTGAAGGTAGGATGCGACTCAAGGCTAGATTCATACCCACCTGGGACATATGTATTCAGAGAGCTCCATGTCCCTCTTCATATAGTCCAGTGAGGTATCATGGACTATGACCGTCATACTGGTTCTTGTGTTTTAAAGCCACAAGTGCGTGTGTGTGTATCTGCATGCAAGCAAGGGGAAAGTGTGTGTGTGTGTGTGTGTGTGTGTGTGTGTGTGTGTGTGTGTGTGTGTGTGTGTGTGTGTGTGTGTGTGTGTGTGTGTGTGTGTGTGTGTGTGAGAATGCAAACAAGGGGCAAGTGTGTGTGTGCGTGAATGCAAGCAAGAGGCAAGTGTGTGTGTGTGTGTGTGTGTGTGTGTGTGTGTGTGTGTGTGTGTGTGTGTGTGTGTGTGAATGAAAGCAAAGGGCAAGTGTGTGTGTGTGTGTGTGTGTGTGTGTGTGTGTGTGTGTGTGTGAATGCAAGCAAGGGACAAGTGTATGTGTGTGTGTGTGTGTGTGTGTGTGTGTGTGTGTGTGTGTGTGTGTGTGTGTGTGTGTGTGTGTGTGTGTGTGTGTGTGTGTGTGTGTGTGTGTGTGTGTGTGTGTGTGTGTGTGTGTGTGTGTGTGTGTGTGTAAATACAAGCAAGGGGCAAGTGTGTGTGTGTGACTACAAGCAAGGGGTAAGTGTGTGTGTGTGTGTGTGTGTGTGTGTGTGTGTGTGTGTGTGTGTGTGTGTGTGTGTGTGTGTGTGTGTGTGTGTGTGTGAATGCAAGCAAGGGGCAAGTGTGTGTGTGTGTGTGTGTGTGTGTGTGTGTGTGTGTGTGTGTGTGTGTGTGCATGTGTGTGTGTGAATGCAAGCAAGGGGCAAGTGTGTGTGTGTGTGTGTGTGTGTGTGTGTGTGTGTGTGTGTGTGTGTGTGTGTGTGTGTGTGTGTGTGTGTGTGTGTGTGTGTGAATGCAAGCAAGGGGCAAGTGTGTGTGTGTGTGTGTATGAATGCTTACTAAGCTGGGCATTAATCCTTACGTCACTCGATGGGTTGCCAACTGGCTTACTGACAGAACCCACGCTTTAAAAGTAGCCCACTCCAAATCCAGCTTCTGACAAGTCAGAGTACCTCAGGGGTCAGTCCTGGGACCGCTCTTGTTTGGCATTTACTTCTCTGAAGTACAGGCCAACACTAAGGGATTCTGGCTAACAAAGTTTACAGATGACTGCAAACTGGGAGCCATTATTGAATCCCCAAATGTTGTGGATACTCTAGAAAAGGGCCTTACAGAAACAGATGCTTGGTGCCAGAGCCATGGGTTCAAGCTCAGTGCCAAGAAATGTATAGTTATCCCCTTTGGGAAAAAACATGTATCCATTCTGGGACATGCTACACTTAAAGAAAGCCCAATCCCTCAGAGCTACACGCTCCAGGGATCTAAACCTTGTCATCACAATAAACAAATGCTGGAGGGATAGGTTCCTGATTCAGAGACTCTGCCCAGACTCTGGAATAGACTTGCCCATACATGTCAAGCAGACCGCCTCTTTGGCCCTCTTCAAATGGAACATTGATGATTGGATGGGAGAAAGAAATTAACCCCGGGGATCACGTCACTCATCCTGCTAGACAGGGGTCCAAGGTAGAAAATAGTGTGGAAGTAATAGCCAGGGAATTGTTATGGCTAGGCTTGTACCAACCTATGAACCTATAGTTAAAAGACTGCTATCAGAAGGAAGAAGCCCTTAGATCATTTTAGCTGTTGCCAAACAAACTTTGTGTCTGTGTGATAAGGGGCAAGTGTGCGCGCATCTGTGTGATAAGGGCAAGTCTGTGCACATTTGTGTGATAAAGGGCACTCTGCCAGTATCTGCTGAATTTTACAAAACCACTTTTATCTCTAAAGCTGTCCCAGCACAATATGGTAGTTAGATGTAACTTTAAATACACTATACTGGTATGTTCTTCATATGCTGAATTGATAAAGTCTGTTTTGTGATTAATGATTTAGTGCTGAATTGTCACTTAATTCCATTAGGTACTGGTGTGCCTTTGCTGGGTATTTTTTTTCCTGTGGTTGTGGAACTGTGTAGTTATAAAGACAGGAAGAATTTGATTGCTCCCAGGTGGTGTGGGCATGGTTGCTTAACCCCCCCCTCAAAACCATAACACCTTTAGTTTTGCAGCCATGTTTGGATGGATTTGGATCAGGGTGATTGCAGTTTATAGGTCTCCTTTTTGCTGGGATTTATGTAAGACCCCTAAAGTGGGAAGGATGAAAGTTTAAAAATAAAACATCCTTTATGAAAGGTCTGAGGTGGAAGATTGTGTATGTGGTTATGCTGATAAGAACTGGAAATTCCTGTGTTAACACTAATATACAGTACATAGTTTATTGGACTATGCTGTAGAAGCTGAATCTGTGGACAGGTTTACTGGGCTGTGTAAAGTAGGGCTCACTAGTGTTGGATTAAAGTACTTTAATAATGTTGTAGGTGGAAAACTGTTCAATGGGTGCATTTCATGTACAATTTGAATGGAGCGGCTTGATGTGTAAGATCTGTATAGGCATGTGTTTCTGTTTCTGATGTCTGCACAGCCAAAGTACATAATTAATCGTGCATTCCTTGGACGAAAGTCTGGGGTCATTCTTGGTGTTGCCAAACAAACTTGTGGTTATGTGTGTGAAAGGGTGAGTGTGTGAGTTGAGTGAGTGTGGTTTGTGAGTTGAGTGAGTGTGGTGTGTGAGTTGCGTCAGTGTGGTGTGTGAGTTGCGTCAGTGTGGTGTGTGAGTTGAGTGAGTGTGGTGTGTGAGGTGAGTGAGTGTGGTGTGTGAGTTGAGTGAGTGTGGTGCATGAGTTGAGTGAGTGCGTGAGTTGAGTGAGTGTGGGGTGAGTGTGGGGGGGTGAGTGAGCGTGGTGGGTGAGCGAGTGTGGTGGGTGAGCGAGTGTAGGTGGGTGGTGAGTGAGTGTTGTGAGTGAGTGTAGTTTGGTGGTGAGTGAGGGTGGTGAGTGAGGGTGGTGAGTGAGCGGTTGAGTGTGGGTGAGCGGTTGAGTGTGGGTGAGCGAGTTGGTGTGGGTGAGCGAGTGGTTGAGTGTGGGTGGGTGAGTTGAATGTGGGTGTGTGAGTTGAATGTTGGTGAATGAGTGAGGGTGGTGAGTGAGTGTGGGTGGGTGAGTGAGTGTGGTGAGTGTGTTGGGTGGTGAGTGAGTGTGGGTGAGTGAATGTGGGTGAGTGAGTGAAGTGTGGTGGGTGAGTGTGGTGAGTGAGTGTGGGTGGGTGAGTGAGTTGAATGTGGGTGAGTGAGTGTGGTTGGTGAGTGGGTGTGGTGGGTGAATGAGTGTGGTGAGGGTGGTGAGTGAGTGTGGGTGACTGAATGTGGGTAAGTGAGGTGTGGTGGATGATGGTGAGTGTGTTGAGTGAGTGTGGGTGAACATGAGTGAGCGTGGTGAGTGAGCGTGGTGAGTGAGGTGGGTGGTGAGTGAGGTGGGTGGTGAGTGAGTGTGAGTGAGTGTGGTGAGTGAATGAGTTGAGTGTGGTGAGTGAGTGTGGTGAAGTGAGCGAGTGAGTGTGGTGTGGTGAGTGGGTGAGTGTGGTGCGTGAGTGTGGGTGAGTCTCATTTTTGGATGTAATTTCTAAATTTTGTAAACTTTGTTTTTGTATTGTCATATTGCTTTACATTGCCCTACCGATATGTGACAAAGTACAGGCAGAAGCACAGTAACAGCTGCAAAAACTAAGAGCATAAATTTGCAATAACCATGCGTTTACATTAATTGCATGTTTTTACATAAGAAGCAGATGTCTGTCACAATTAATCGACAACACTACATCAGATTACAAGTAGTATGCAATACCATAATTTTTTAAATTATGTCTTAAAAAAGCATGTTGGTGCTGTCATGCAAGTCTGTAAAATATTTCATGTTTATAGTGTGTCATTTGTTAGCTATTTAATCAAATGGGAAGGAAAAATAAGTGGGAGTTTGATGCTTTGCAAAACGGTGATTATTCCCAGTGCTATGTAGCTTGGTTCTAAATTTGACAGGAGGAGTGCAACAAAAAAAAAAGTGTCCCACTGTAACGAGGGAAAGGCTGACAAGAAAACAGTACATTACTCTGGTCACCTGCTGTGAGCTGTCAATTACATGCAGATAATGGGTCAAATTACCCTTAGATCTTTGACAGCTAGGGAAGGTAGGTGTGAAGTGGGAGGGGAGTTGCCTTGAAGAACTAGATTTCAGCCTTCACAAAAGAAAGCAAGTTAGCATTTCTAAGAAACAAAAGCAATGAAATGCACTTTTCAGTTCTGTTCTGTAGCATTTCCACTGCTTGTGTTTGAAGTAGTCATTGAAAAAGGATGACATTTTAACCAAAAGTAGGGGACTTTAAGACAGCAGTGAATGCCTGTTAAGTCAATGAAGTGACAGCAGCTTAAAGGAAAATGTGGCAGATCTGATGCAATTTTTTGGAGACAAACAATGCATTCTGGGATACTTAGAGGCAGAGTAAACAGTCTGAATTATTTCAAAATGCCAGCCCCCATGTGGTCAGAGTCAGAAAGTGCATATAAAAATATCTAAAAAGCTCTAAATAGTCCCAGAGTGCTGTTAAAATGTAGGAAACACCAAGCCATGATGAAATAAATATGTTTTTTGAGTCTGAGGATGCGGTTGTCCTTTAAAACATCACCTGGCATCACGCAGTTCGGAAATGTAGCTGTCCTTAAACCTCTCGGTACAATTTTGCGTGATATACATTCACATGTACATACATTTTAGAAAAAATAGAAAGTGAAGTCAGTTTATTAAGAAAAGGGGTAGCCAAACCTGTTTTAATTTCAAATGATTTGGCAGTAGGTATACCATCAGTTTGTAGTAATAACAAAGAAAAATACACCCAAGAATTTTTCACCGCATTTCCTATACCTATTGTTAAAGAAATGTGGTGTATTAAATCCATTATTGAAAACAATTGGAAAATCATTCTTGGAAACAAAGATTTGGTTCCCATATTAGGGCACACACCTAAGTTTACATATAAAAAAATCACTGACATTAAGTATATGCTGGAATCAGCAACAGGTAACAACAAGAATCCAGATAGAATTTGTTCAAACAAAAAAGGAACTTTTAGTTGCACTAATTGTAAGCAGTGTAGATATATGAGTAATTCTTCCTTTGCAGTAGTAGAACATCTAAAATAAACGTTTTGGGCCAAAAAGTATTACAATTGCAATAGTGAGCTAGTGGTGTATTTGGCAACCTGTGTTACATGTCAAAATTATTATATAGGAAAGACGAAAAGAATTTTCAAATGTAGGGTGTATGAACACATTTTAGCCATAAGAAAGAAAGATTAAAATAATGCTTTGGCCAGACATGCTCTTTCATGTTCTGATTTTAAAAAGTATGAGTTTTTTGTTTTGGATAGTGTGGACAAAGGTTTGTTAGTGAGAGATTTAAACAACATTTTGGAATGTAGAGAGGCTTTTTGGCAGTTGGTGTTTGGGACAGATGAAGCACCAGGGTTAAATGAAGTTATAAATCTAAAATGTTTTTTATTGTATAGATAGATAGCATAATATGTATACAATATACTACTTTATATTGATATATAGATTTTGGATTAGATAGAACAAGATTTATTTGTGTTTTTATGAAAACATTTATAATCATTGAAACTTATTAAATTATTACATCATTTCCTGTATTACTTGAACACTATAAAAGGAACAGGTGGTTCCACTTGTATTTTTTCTGAAGAAGTTCACGGTAATAAAGTGAATAAAAGAGCTAAAAATATTTAAGAGTCGGAGTCGTTTTCTGCCTGCTGGAAGTTGTTGTCTCTGGATTTGGTGTTTTTCTTCATCATTTCAAAGTTTCAAGTGTTTCTGTACGTTGAGATTTGGAACAGTTATATATATATATATATATATATATATATATATAGATATATATATATATATATATATATATATTTATATATAGACACTGAACATATTTATCTATCTATGCACAATTGCTGTTAAATGATTATTTGTGAGTCATACATGCACATATATAGGGTCTATATCACTTCAACTAAATGAACAAAGTTCGAACACCATATGTTTGAACTTCATACCTCGAAGTGCAAAAACATTGAAGTCTTAGAACAGTGATTTTTTTTTCCCAGGGGAAAAAATCACTGTTCCAAGAAACACACACACAACACAAGCACACCAAAAAATACAGCAATCCACATACATACACTTAAAATCCTGCATCTAACCCTACACTAAACTGTACATACACTACTTTCTATCCACTTATCTTAACCCAAACCCTAACCCTAAGGTCCGACACTATCGCACACTCTCCTGACCCACGCCCTAACCCTAACTCACCTATACCACCCTAACCTTAAAGCCTGTCACTATCGCACACCCATCTCACCTAGCCCTAGCCCTAACTCACCTAACCCACGCCCTAACGTCTGCACAATCGCACACTTACCTGATCCTGACCCATAACTTTCCACCGCAGTACTGAATATAGCAAAGCCACAAAAACAGCAAACCAAATTCTTTCCCTGGGAAAGAATTTGGTGTTCCGCTGCTTTGCGATATTCAGTTTTCGAACATCACATTTCGAACATATGGTGTTCGAACTGCTGACGTTTCGACCTATAGCTGTATATCTGTCTGCATTTACAGATATATATCTATCCATATGTCCATGCATGTTCGGCTTATATGTTTGGCCTGTACCTCATTCTCTTGACATGGATGATCTTAGGATTGAAGTCAGTCACTCATGCCGACACCTTTGTGTTTCAGAATTTTCATCTCCTTCAAAATATGCATTCTAGTACATATAACTGTGTAACTAGCAACATTTAAGTGTATTGGAGTAGTATTTGACAGATATCCCTATTTGTACCCACATTTTGGCACACTTTTTCCGGAATTCTTGCATTAAGATGTTGTGTGGTATGATATTGCTACATTTCCTGTGCTATTTTCTGATTGTGCTGGCTGATATGTTTGTGAAAATAAAAGGGTTATGCACATCTGTCATGGCTTACTGGTAAATCACTTTGTGTATGATGTGCAGGGTCCTGGGTTTGGGCCTTGCAGAAGCTGTATATGTTTGTTGCTGAAAAGAACACCTGCCATTGGATACAGAGTGATCAAGGGACATTTGAACAGTTGTACCTGGGTGTGCGCGGGTTTGTTTGGAGCTAAGCAATGCTAACCTCTGGGTGTGTTTTCTTCCACTCAGTTAGCTTCTACTTTGCATAATTTGTGTATGCAATGCTTAACCCCGTGCAAACACACTTATACACACTTACTACTGCTTATTTGTGCTTACACGTGTACTAGTGCCTTATTCATTATGACACTGACATGTCAAATGTGCATTTAATGCAGTACTCCTGTTCAAATTTAATTGCTATTTAGTAGGTTACACAGTAAAATGATGTTCATATACAGATTTCACATGGAAAATAGAATGTGCTGCAGTGGGACTCAAACCGGGAATGCATGCTCATTAGGCGGATGCTCTGCCCACTACACTATTGCTGTTCTGCTTAATTTGCATATTTCTACCATAATGTCATACCCATGTTCCCTTCCACCGGCCCCTGAGCTCCACGTACACAGCATCCATCCATTCTCCAGTTGCTAGCCCTGCCATACCACACCTCCACACATTTCCCTCTCTGCACATCTCAGTACTCCTCCAGTATACTGTCTCAACACAAGCATCTGCAGTCTCTTCATCCATTTAGTCCACATATGTACGAGCCTTCCCTTGATCCTCCTCTGATACTGGTGGAGACATCAATGTGACCCACAACTTTTGGTTCATCCCACCAGGGACGGACCTGTTGTTATGCCAAGAGTAGACTTAGCTGGTATACACTGTTTCTCCCACTGGTAGCATCCTGACAGGGTTTTGAGAAGCAGTGGTTTGCTCACACACTTGGCCAGCCTCATCTCCCGGGTCTGCAGAATCAACGCCACAGGTGTGACATTGTGTGCATGAAGCACGCCCATACACCCCCATGGCGTGCACCGTTTTTCATTATTCTCTTTGGTATTATGCAAGACTACTGTTCTCACAGTATGATTGGGCAGGCACTGTTCTTTGATGCACATAGACTGCTCATAATACTATGACTGAGCAATGTACATGTTTGCTGGCATTAATCTACACACTTACATACATTTCCTATACTGTTGGATGACTGTGCTGGATGATATGTTTGTGATCACAGCAGCTGAATGTGTATCTGCCTTGGCTTAGTGAAACTCACATAGACTATAGTGTGCAGGGTCTGGGGGTTGCAACCTGGCAGTGCAGATTATTTTGTTAATGGCCACGATGACAGCTGTTGGCTACAGAGTGACTAAGGCACTGTAGAGCAATTGTAGGTGGGTATGCACTTGTTTGCATGAGGCTCAGCATTGCTGACCTCTGGTTGCAGCGTCTTGCACTGAGTTAGCTTCTACATTGCTTAACCAGTGTAGTAATTGCTTACTGCCAACCAAACAGGCTTACACCCACTTGCTCCTGCATACCCCCATGCTACTTCAGGTATTTAGTTTACATTTGTCGACTGGGACAATCTGACTGGATACTTGTCCATTTTCAGCGGTGGCCCGGGGAGTAGAGCTCCACAGTGACTCCAGCTACTAATTCCAATTAATACTGAGGTGTTTACATTCATAAGGAGTAACAGACATGGGTGGAGGTTTGGACACACACCCCTGGGTGGGGGTGAGGACAACAATAATACCTTGTGATGCCAATTAGTTTGGCTTACATGCCTCCAGTGGGGTGTTGTGACCATGTGTTCTTTGATGTTATTTAGTGGGATTTGCAACAACACATCTGGTTATACCATACTTTGCCATGTAAAATAGACTGTGCTGCAGTGGGACTCATACTGGGCATGGCTGCTCATTAGGCGATGGCTCTGCCCAATGCACACTATTGCTTACATCCCTGGGGCGGTACAAATAGAACTGCTCCAGCCAACACCTGCATGCCTAGAACCATGATTTCATACCCATAGTTTTCCCTCTCACACCTCCTCTACAGCACTCATCCTTACTCTGGGTGCAGGTCGGGTCTAAGTACACCACTGCACACTGCCCACTCTCCACTTATCGAGGCCCATTATGTACGTTGTCTCGACCCATGGATCATCAGGCATCCCCAACCTTGTAGTCCAAGAACATAGGTGCCTTGACATTGTGCCTCTGTGTAATGCTAGGAACCCAAATATGTCTTCAATTTTTGGGTTGTCCTACAAGCGAAGTTCTTGTCTTTGTTTCAAGTTTAGACTTGACGGGTCTCTCCCACTGGTAGTATCCTGCCTGTAGTTTGGGAAGCAGTGGTTTATTTACTTTTTTTGTGTGTTTGTTTGTATGTTTCACCTGTCTGGCTGGGGGGGTTAATGCTATGTGTTACACGTTTGTTGATTTGGCCCCTCACCCCCATTGCGTGCCTGTGAACATATGTAATTCTTAACTGCTGTATCATATCATAGCTATATATATGTGTATATATGCACACACACACACATACATATATATATATATATATATATATATATATATATATATATATATATATTGCTGTGTATATATATCTAACGACATGTGGATGTATGGGTGTCTGCATATGTATATATCTATATGTAGGTATCTATATATATATATATATATATATATATATATATATATATATATGTCTGTCTATGTATGTATACATTTGTACTACAGAGAGGGAGAGGTACATCTCCATTTAGTTATGGGTATGTATATTTATATATATATATATATATATATATATACACACACACACACACACACACACACACACACACACACACACACACACACACACACACACACCTCTACATATTTAGCTACATATCCTGCAATGTTGACTGGTATTGCTGGCTACTGTGTTTCATGCACATACCGGCCAACCTTGTGTGCCACATATGCTTTGCGATACCTAAATTTAAATCCGTTAGTGTACACAGAGTCACATGTGAAATCTATTGTTAGTACTAGGAACTCATTCGTCCCATGTGGAACAACCCAAACATTGGGTATACAACTTTCGTCTACACCCAGAGTTAAATAGGTACCCATGGCTATGTGCATGGACTACGGCGTGTGCCAGACCTAGGATACTTGGGTCAGGACAACATACGGAATGAGTCCCGAGGGGGGGGTGGAGGGGGGCAATGTGTGGTGGTGTGGTAGCTATGGGCCTGTAACCAGAGTAGGGATGGTGGCTGCATATGTGCAGCGGGTGGGGGGAAGCGGAACTGTGGATAATGAATGTATGGGTCGGGGATGGCCTTGGTTGGATGGGCCTGTACTGCTCGGCTCACCTAGTGGGTGGGGGAGAGGGGGATGTGATGTCAACATGTGAAACATAAGAGAGGGCTAATTTAAATCCCTATTTCAATGACACACATACAATACAATGAGCTTGGTAGTGTATTGCCGGGCGGACATGTTTGGCTGGGTGGGGGTATGCCAATTCATATGTGACATATATTGTTTGGGACCTCTCAAGCCCATTCACGGTGCATGTGGACATATAAGTGTCTGTTAATCTACCAATGCGGTCTACAGATGTCTGGCCATATATACATCTGTGGGTATATATATTTGCTTACATATTTCTATCTATGTCTGCATATACCTACGGAGACATATATCTGCGTACATATATATAACTTGCTGTGTATATGTTGACATATAGATGTTGACATATATATGTGTAGTTGTCGGCCTTTGCATGTATATCTGTTCATATATTTGTGTATATATATATATATATATATATATATATATATATATATATATATATATATATATGTATATATATATATATATATATATATATTTATATATATATATATATATATATATATATATATATATATATATATGTGTATATGTGACTACATCTATAGATATGTTGCATCCATTTAGATAGTAATATATTTACACATACATGTCCATCTAGCTCTAGGTAAACAATCTCTGTACTGTTCCATGACTGGGCTGGGGTTATGTTTCTGGCAACATACGATTTATGCATATCTGGCATGGCTTAGTGGTAAATCATTTTGTGTATGGTGTGCATGGTCATGGGTTCCGGCCTTGCAGAAGCTGTTTGTTTTGTTGCTGGCAGGACACCAGCCATTGGTTACTGTGTGCTTAAGGCACTCGGTTGTAAGCAGGATTGCACGGAGGTAAGCACTGCTAACTTCCGGTCACACTGTCTTACACCCAGTTTGCTTCTCCATTGCTTAATCTGTGTCGGCAGTGCTTAACCCCGTGCAAATGCACTTGCACACGTTTACTAGTGCTTACAAATGCTTACTACTGCTTATCTGTGCTTATGCCTGCTTACAGCTGCCTTATTCATTATGATGCTGACTCTTCACATGTGCATTTGCTGCAGTACTCCTGTTCATAAAAATGTATGTTATTTAGTGGGTTTTGCATTACAAATATTGCTTATGCCATGCTTTGCAGTGTAAAATAGACTGTGCTGCACTGGGACTTGAACTGGGAATGCCTGCTTGTTAGGTGAACGCTCTGCCCACTACACTATTGCTGACATGCTTCATTTGCATATATCATCCTTGTTATCCTCGTCATCCTTTTAGGCTATTTTCACTGTGGCTAAGCAATGGGCACACTCACGCACCTATGGTTAGCTGTACTCGGTGCTTTAGACACAGATACAGGGGTTTGTTCTTTTGATTTTTATGTCCTGTTGCTGTTATCAATATGGTGGACTGTTGTTGGGGATATGTGGACACCTATGAGTAGTATTGCTCATTTATTTCCACTTTCTGCTGTTCAACATTGCAGGGGCATGTTTATTCTGAGAGCTCTGCTCTCAGACACGCCCCCTGCACTCGTATACGCTCCGTGTAAGCCTGGGGGGCTCAGGCAGCACACCTTCATTACTATGCCTGGCACTCTGCCATCCTGCTCCTAAGCAGCTGCTTCTCTGCAGGTCTAGACTAGTCCTGCACGGAAGATTAGTAAATCTGGGGGATTGTTTTTTGTGTTACCTTTTTTTGTTTTTTATTTGTTAGTTGAACCGATATTCGCAAAAGTTTAAGTGCACTTTTGCATAAGTAGTCCTCTACTTTTCTGTTTTGAAATAATGACATTTTGACAAAGAAAAGTAAGTAGATCCATATATATATATATATATATATATATATATATATATATATATATATATATATTTTTTTTTTTTTTTTTTTTTTTTTTTTTTTTTTAACCACTTCAGATTCACATTTAACCACTTTAGATTCACATTTCAGTTATTAAAATTAAAGGTTATGTGGTTGTACCATATCACACTCACACACAAACCAATGTTTGGTCCAAAAGAAAGAATAACGCTTTCGTTTTGTATTGGTTCCTATGGAAATAACAGGACAAATACACATTTTCAAGAGCAAACTTCTTGACATACAACTTTTGTTGTGGCAACACACAAATATTACTTACCCCCCCACCCCCCAAAATAACTAGCAAATGACAGTTTGTGCAAACCAAGGAATACCATATAATTCAATTACATATGATTTCAACACAGTTATCATAAGATATACATATTTACAACAAAAAAAGTCAATTTTATATGATTGCCTGTCACCTCTCACTGTGCCCAGCACTCTCCTGGTGGTGTCAATGGGCAATCCTAGAAGCATAATGCCCCTGTGTCAATATGGTATATTACATTTCCCTGAAATAACATAGAAGATTATAAGATAACCAGTTTTAACAATAACACTTGTGATGAAAGTAATAAGCCTGCCAAATATACCTATGCCAACAATTAACTGTAAGAAGTACACACAGACAAAGGTTTCATTTTTCAGTGCATCTATATAAACATTGTCTTTGTAACATAGTAACAAATCTAGCATGTACTTGAAAAATACAGTCATACCTTAGCAAGATCAGAAGCCTTCTGTGCAGATAAATCAAAATGAATAGCAATCTTCTGTGTTCTCCACATACATATCTCTCCTCACCTTCAAGTTCCCTAGCTACATGGTTACCTCTTTATAGTGTAGATTCAGGCATCTGAGAATGGTGAAGATGCAAATGATGTGCAAACTCATTAGAATTGTAGAATCCCAAACTTTTAATATAGTGTAGGCACTACCTCACTGTTAGTTACTAATGGATTGCAACTGTGAATGAATGGTGAGAGGGAGAAGGAAGACACACCAGCAACTCAGACTACCTTACCTGCATTAGGTGTGTCACCCAGGATGCACTTACAAAGTGTAGAATTAACTGTAACAACCTTTTAAATGGAAGTGAACACCACACACTTCTCATGTTTGTTCACTAATAGCCAAACTCTACCGCCTTTGCTGAAAACTGTATTCTACTGTCATGTAATTTTATCATACATTTTAATGACAATATTACAAGATGCCCTATAGACTGCGTCTGAGGGTACAGCACAGATAAGAGAAGACTGAACACAATACAAAGAGAACACAGAGCTGCACTGATGCAAACAATGGACATTAATGGTTATGTGATTACTCATTGCACTAAATATGTAACCAACACATGCACAAACAAATATGTGTAAACTGTATATGTCTTGTTAACACTGTGGAGGAAATGGGACTTGCTTGTATGCACAGTGATTTGCATTCCTGCTGCAAAGTTGTTTCTGTGTCAGAAATAAGACACTCCTAGTGCGTTTTGTAGGTTCATTAATATGACAGTTCAAATCCAGAGCTGTGTACAGATTTGTAAGGTGTGTTAAAATGTATTTTGTAATGCTGTTTATGTTTCTTTAAAAAAAATATTAACAGTTGTGTGGCATGCAGCATAGCATAAATACAGTGAAACAGATACTTTAAAATTAATGGAAGTTTCTTCTATGATAGGGATTGCATAAATTAGAGCTGTGACTCAAGAGTGTGTGTAGCACACCTGGTAAGCATAATGAAGCACACAGCGCATAGGATATGTAGATTACGGTTCAAGTCCCACATTTATCTTTTAATGATGAAAGCTAATAAACACTTTTCCGAAAAATAATACATGTTGACCTTGGCCTTTCTCATTTGCATGTTGCTCACCTCTGCACAAACACAATGTAATGCCACAGACAATAAGCAGACATTGTCAATTTCAGAAAAGATACATTAGTACATCTTTTGCTTTCCATCATGCAAACATGCTAAGTGGTATTGTGCGATGGACAGAATGCTTCCACAACACCTGCAGTTCTACAGCACCTGCAGACAATAGGCAGATATTGTCAATTTCAAAAAGATACACTGTTACATCTCTTGCTTTCTATCACACAAGCACTCTAAGTGGCATTGCACAGAGGTCAACACTCATACACAGTAATGAGTGTAAAGATTACACCTGCTGCCTAGCTCTACTCGTGGCAACACATGCAAGTCAATGGCCATGATACAGGTACACCAGGGTTTTAATTCACCAAACTCTTAAGTTTTTTTAATGCTGGTCCACTGTAATTTAGATAAAAATTAGCAATATGATATCATATATATTACATGCTTAACTCTGGGTATCAGTATAATTATGGTTCTACAATATAACATATATGTTCTGAACTTTCATGTCACATACATACATGATTAACCACTCAACTCTTTAATTTGTATATATAACTAATGAGCATGTCTGACAAATAAGTCCTCAATGGCAATGAGCACGTTGGACAGTACTGATGTAAAAAATATACCTATTGCTCAGCCTTCCATGTGGCAACTGGTGTAAGTTTATGTCCACAATACAGATATGCCAGGGTTCTAAGGTAACACACTCCAACTTTTATTAATGCTGTTCCATTCAATTTTTACAAATAAAGAACAATATACAGCTAATTATACACAACAATAATATAACAATAAATTTGCACAGCAGTGGATAGCATATGAATTATATGTGTGACTGCGTATATACTGAACATTATGGGTCTGTACATAAAAGTGTCTTTTCTGCCTTGGGATGGACTTCATACTTCAAGGATAGTCATAGACACATGTATGTATAAATCAGAACCTTGTCAGGTCACACACATACATTGTTGATCACTCTGTCTTTAATGTGTCTATGTAATTAATAAGCATATTTTGCAAATGCTTTTTCTGTGCAAATGAGGTAAAAACACCTGTGTGGAAGAATATCTGCTGACTATTTTACAAAGGTTTGAATCCCACATTGTACAAATTACTTTTATCAGTGTGTAAAGCCACACAAAAATGTGTCTGGTCATAAAGTACATACACACCAATGCTTGTCTGAAAAGTTAAGTCACCTAACAACAGGTAATATTGAATTCTGATGTTGTTGGTTCAGATCCCACAGATAACAAATGCAATGTAAAACTATTAAATATTAATGTCATACAACTGGCATAAATGCTGTATTGTTAACTTAATCTGTATTATTTGTAAAAGCATATGTTCTATATATGCATATTGCAAGGATTACTTGGAACAATTCTCATTCTTAGTTTGTAGTTTTTAAAACATATAGTTAATGTAAAAGTAAAAATATATTATTACCGTAGTAATTTATTGTATGTGAGATATGATGGTTTAATTATCTTCTTTTTTTCTCTTACCCCACCCCTTATCTCTCTTTTTTATTTTTGTATGTGTGGCCGCAAAGTTCTAATGTCATAAATTTCTAACAAAATGATTTCCAGCACAAGGAGGCAGCCCAACCAGTGCAGCTTAGCCTGCTACTCCTCCATTGGCTGCTGCTCTGACACCCAGCACATCTGGGATGCAAGTTGGCAGTATTGGCACTGCATCCCCTGTACTAGCTTGGCCATCAACATCAGTTTGTATTACCCCAAGAGTTGGTCCAACAGTACCCTCTGAGAGTATTGGTGGAGGTGGGGATTTTGTTACCCTCCAGGAGCTGCCAGGCATGGTGCATGAGATTGTAGAAGGTACCATTTGTGCATGCCTCAGCCGTATGGAGAAGATGATTGTTGGAATGCTGTGAAAACAAAAACATCAAGCACTTCAACAGAAAGCTGAGGAAGGGGATGCTGGTGACAGTTCTGTGGGTGAGGATTCTCACTGTCCCCATGCTTGATGGTCATGTGCCTCTGAAGTCCCCTCCCTATCTCCATCAATGGTGGCCCCCAACCTTTTGTGTCCTTCACCATCCCTGTCTCTGTCTTGTTTGTCCTGTTTGCAACTGCTTCCTCACCTACCCTACTTACCTGTCCCTGAGATACCTATGTCACTTACCCAACATTCCTTTCTTACTGAAATAAAATAAAAAACTGGGCACCTGAACCACAAAAAAAAATTGTACCGTACATAGATCTCCACTTCATACATATGTCCTCTCAACACACTTGATTTGGTCTAATTAGCTATACAATACGATTTCGTTGTCACCCATCTTTGTTGAGGTGACAGTCCAAATTCAATATCCTATTCATGTTCATTTTACTTTGTTGAAGAAGTGGATAGCTGTAGTTCTTTCCTAATTCTGTCCTGCATATTCCTATATTGCTTCTACTTTGTTCTTCCACCTGCCTGCCCTCCATTTCACCACTTTCATAGCTACCCCATTTTCTCACCTTTAACCTGGTCAAAAAGTAGAATCACACACCACATACATAAATAATAAATCCATAATAAATACCTTCACTTTTTACTCTCTGCATTTGAGCAGAGTTTGCTAACATAAATAAATTGACTGATGGTCATTTTTATGCAGTGCTTCACTGTACTCACTGCTTCTCACATTTGCAAAAATCATCACATGTAATTATGTAATACCATCCTGACAGCATGTGCAAAAAAATTAGATTGAGCTGGATTCGAACCCTGTGTCCTTTGTCCTCAAAATATAAGCTCTCTGCTCTTACACCTGCTGCCACAGAGAAAGATAAGCTGCAAGTGTTTTTTTCCTTACACTCAGTACTATCTAAAGTGTTGAGTGCCACACCTCATTGTCTAGCATATTTGCATGGAGGAAGGCAAACTATTAGAAAACTCACTTTTTTCCAAATTAAGCAGAGACCTACATTTGCTCATCACTTAACTCCACGCAAATGGGCAAGACAATATCAATAGTACTTACTGTCACAAAAGCTATGACACAACATTTCTGATATAAACTACAGTATAAACACCATATTATATGTCAGATATTTCTGCCATAGACTACATACATAAGTACTTCTGAAGTTCAAGTTTGTTTAATTAAATGTGAATCTCACATGCACACTTTGTCATCAATCACGTAAACCAGTTGCCTGGTGGTGTATTATGGAAAAAGTTGATTGGCATGTATTACTATGTTTACTGCCCAGTTACGTAACATCAAAACATAATCCATGTAAAAACACAACCAAACAGAATGCACTTGTTAGTGACTGAACATATATTTACTCAGACTCGTGTGCCCTGCACCCATCCACTTGAAAATGGATATGTCAGCAGTAATTCCCAAATGTTAACTGCACTACAGAAATAAATAGCACAACTGCATTGTTACATCATCTAAAGCTTTATACTGACAATAGACACTGAGATTGTTTCTTATACATGTCTTAATCTGGACATCAGTTCATCACAATTATGAACACACGTACAAACACAGTTTCATCCATGTTGATCTGTATGTGTGTGTGTGTGTGTGTGTGTGTGTGTGTGTGTGTGTGTGTGTGTGTGGGTGTGTGTGTGACTGTAAGTGTGCAATGTACACAACATATTGTAAAACAGGTGCATATGTCTCACTTCTGCAACATGCATTCTTGACGGCTTATTGCATCTAGTCTGAAAAGCTATCTTTTAAAGTATACCTGCACAGTGGAACCACAAAATCCAAATTCTACACTTTACATACCATTTTCATAACAGGATACGTTACCCACATCATATAATGATGATGTCATCATCAATAAAGATAAGTATGACAAGGAAAAAGCATACTTCAGGGATGGTGCAGTTATCAATTA
Source organism: Protopterus annectens (assembly GCF_019279795.1). Classification (NCBI taxonomy): domain Eukaryota; kingdom Metazoa; phylum Chordata; order Ceratodontiformes; family Protopteridae; genus Protopterus; species Protopterus annectens. The sequence continues at coordinate 1,669,345,791 of NC_056731.1, read as the reverse complement.
CTGTGTTCTACAGATAGGAACAAAATTGTTAGATGTGAATTAACTTACCATAACAGCCACATTATGTGCGTGTCTATATGTATGTGTAAGTGGATGTTCATAGAGCATGAGTATGTATCTTATTGTCATCAATCCTACACTGACCAGCAGCAGTATATAAGTCATACTTAGTGCCATGACACTTACAGTAATTACTGTGTTCTCTAGCTTGTGCAACTAGTTAGGTAGGGGATCTAATCTCACTGCAGTCAACTGGTATCCATGTAATCAGGAAAACAGGAGTTTGTATCCTACTGTCATCAATCCAGTCCCATGGAGAACAAATATTTTGACAGTTGTACATGCCTACATGGCCATTTCATACAGGCCTGACAGCATCTTCACCCAAACATACAGTGATGCTGTGATCCACTATAAATTTCCAGCAGCAGTGTAAAGGTCAGACTAGTGTGATGGCCCTTGTGTTAAGTACTAACTTTCCTAACTTTCCTAACTTGTGTAACTAGTTAGGTAGGCGCTCTAATCTTGCTGTAGTCAATTGGTGTGTGCATGTGCATAGTCAGAAGTGTATGAGTCTGTATCCTACTGTCATCCATCCAGTGCCATGCAAAACAAATATTTTGATAGTTATTTAATATAGGCCTACCAAAATCTTCACCCAAACATAAAATGATGCTGTCATCTGCTATAAAATGTCCAGCAGCAGTGTACAAGTCAGACTAATGCTATACTTGTGTTAAGTACTGAGTTCTTTAGCTTATGTAACTAGTTAGGTAGGGCTTCTAATTTCATTGCAGTCAACTGGTGTGCATGTTTTCGGAAGAGTATGAGTCTGTATCCTACTGATCAATCCATACCCACAGAGAACAAATATTTTGACAGTCATACACGCATACACAGCCATTTCATACAGGCCTCCCACCATCTTCTCACAAACATACACCTCTGATGTCATCAGCTAAAAAGTGTTGTCTGACAGTAGGAAAGCTGGGTTTGTGCTATAGTGTTTGTATTAAGTACTGAGACCTGTAGATGGGTAGGTTGGGGTTTTAGTCTCACTGTGGTCTCCTCCCGAGTGTGTGTATCTGTATTGAGTTTGCTCACATTCTACAGTGAATTTTAGAAAATACACGCATCATGAAGCAGAGTACTGCTATGAGACTCTGCCAATCAACTCCAGAGCACTGGATGTGTGATTACTAATTATGTTATGGGGTGCTGCACATGTCACATATGGACAGAGGCAGTATGTAATGCAATCAAACACACACATATGCTGAATAGCCTTACTATCTTCCATCATATAGCTATAGGGAGTTTGGTCTAAATGGTATAATACTGGCTAAGATTTTATGTGATGCTGGCCATAAGCTTAGTAATGTCCTATGATCCTATAAAGATTTCCCATGTCAATGTTACTGTCATCAACATGCATTTCATTGAGCTGTGGATGTATGGTAGGCCTACAACAGGATATTACAATCTGTGATGTGAGGTAATATATTGATGGCTGCCGCTGATATTCGATTACATGTTCCTTCTATATTAGCTGTAGTAATATGTCCCCTGAAAACTGTTGAAATGGGGTGATACAATCTATATTGTTGGCTTAGTAAAGCACGTGTTTTTGTAGAGGAGCAGATCAACATTCTACACAATTCTCATTCAGTCATCACAGTGACACTTGCAGTATGGCACATGTGCATATGTATACCTACCATCCTTAAATGGTCTGTGACATACTTCACTATAACTTCATACTGATTACATGGGCATACAAGTCTTGTTTCATCCACATGTTGTAATGCTATACACAGAAATATCACATGTTTTGATTCAATTGTAACCTTTTAGAATTAATTGCATGTACAATTTTGCAGTTATTCCCAAGGATTATTGTGGTAGTCACCAACATCATTGTGTGACTATCAGCATTTGTGTCTGTGAAGATAGGTGAAGGCTGCCAGCCTGCCAGATAGAATCTTGTAGATAATTCTGTCATTTGTAAATATTAATGTAAGTCACAGGCTTGTTCTCTTAAATGTGAAAAGACTACATTCAATATTGAACTGCAAAAATGTAACAGCAGTGCACTCTGCTGTAAGAAAGTTAAGTCAAGCATTTCATGACTGTCTTTGATGTCAAAATTTAGAGCCAATATGTCTAGAGGGAGGCATCCTGCCTATTGATTTAAGACTAGAGCTGATATTAGTGGGTGGTGGCAGCTGGTACTACCTTTTAGACTGGGCAAAAAAGGGGCACAGCTGGTGAACCTGTACCAGCCTTCCCCAGGAGTGTTGGTGTGGTTGTATATAACTTATCTCAAAGTGTGTGTGTGTGTCAGCTACTTGGGCAGGGACACGAAGCACTGGTTGGACAGAGAGGGTGCTGGAGGTTTTAGCTTGCCCACTAGGCTGAGATATGGACCCTATAGTTGTGCCAGTGGGGAATCTTATTGGGGACCTGAAGAGAAAGGGAGAAATAGGCCCCAGACTGACTGTGAACTCTGTGTGCTCTTAAGGGAAATTGTACTTTACTGTGCATATTTATTATCCTTTCCCTATATGGACGCCCCTCACTGGTGTTAGTGATGAGGACTGAGGCTCCTTGATTGCTGGGCCAGTGTACAGGTATCACAGTGTCAGTAACTGTTCTGCATGTGCCACAACCAACTGATTTGTAATGTGTCCTTATATGGTATCAAGAAGGTACAGCTTGTCAGATGGAGATTATGCTTTTTAAACCTGGTAGACTTCTTCAAGACAGTCACCAGAGCCCTGGATGAGGGAAAAACTGTGCATACAGCCTACCTGGACTTGGCCAAGACTTTTCTGACACTATTCCTCACTCAGGCATTATTGACAAACTCACCCAGCTAGGTATCAACCCTTACATTGTTAAGTGAATTTCTAACTGGCTCACCGGTAGGACTCATACAGTCAAAATAGGGGAATCCACATCCAACAGCAGACCCATAACCAGTGGTGTTCCACAGAGATCAGTCCTGGGACCTCTACTGTTCAGAATCTATTTCTCTGAAGTACAAGAAAAAACTAAAAGTCTGTGGCTGACAAAGTTTGCTGATGACTGCAAACTGGAAGCAGTTATAGAATCCCCAAACAATGTCAACATCCTACAAAAGAGTTGTATGCAAACAAATGATTGGTGCCAAAATCACTGTCTTAAACTCAGTGCAAAAAAAGTATTATCATCCTTTCAGTAAGAGTGATGTTCCAGCTAACTACCCCATCAATAGAAATATCCAAAGCACGCACTCAGTGGTGAGAGGCCAGGTTGACAGCAACCTTACCTTTGACCACCATGTTTCCACAGTGGTAAGAAGGGCATTCTATATTGCTCATCACATAAGTAAGGGAATTCTCTTCGGAAAAAAAGAAGTTATAAACTCCCTGTACTTTTCCCCCAACAAGCCAATTGCTGAGTACAACGGCCCTTTTGGTATGTACCTTTCCAAGCACCTGCAACAATTAGAGAGAGCACAAAGGTTCCTCATAAAGAGAATTCAAGGTCTTCAGCATCTGTCCTACATGGATCAGCTGAAACCACTGTCACTTTACTCCATTTCATACAGACTACTCAGCGACAATCTCTGCCTTGTGTATAAGGCAATCTCTGACTCTGCTTTACTGGAAATTCTGCATATCCATAAGTCCAATGGCTCACAAGTTACTGTTCTAAAGAACTTAACCTGGTATGTGACATTAATATAACTTTCTGGAGGGACAGATTTGTCTGCCAGAGGTTACCACACCTGTGGAACAGACACCCAATTCATGTAAAGCAGAGCACCTCTTTGGCCCTCTTCAAGAGCAATCTCGATGACTGGCTGGGTAACCATAAATTTATCCTGGGAGTTCCACCTGTGTCTCTCTTGGACAGGGGCAATAGGTACTGATCATGGAAACAAGGGCATTACTTGGCTAGGCTTGTAAGGGCCCCTGGGCTATTAGCGTAGTAACTTCCTATGATCCTATGGCATTAGGTTGCTCAAACGTAACTTTCCACTGAAAAACATGTAGGCATATGGTGTGCAATTGATGTAATTACACAACATTGATAGAGTTGTATGACTGTGTAAACAGTATCACTGTGTGGCATGTGATGCATAACCAAGGTTGTATTTGAAGGTGTCACAAATCATTAATTTAAATAAGTGTAAAGTGTTAAGGTGAATACACAACTAAGAGCAGAGTTATTCGTGGCTGCCACCAGCTATACTCAGCCAAAGATAATAGGCAATCTGCTGGCTGACACTTTGTCTCATAATTCACTCCTCCCATCCCCCCAGTCATCATCCAGCATTTACATGCATATATTACTCAGTTTATTTTCTCAGGAGAGCAGCTCATGTGTGCACCCTCTAAGGCTAATAACACAGGATCAGTGGGCGCTAACACCATCTCAGGTTGCCTATACCATGACCTAAAACCTGACTTAGCAGACACAGTTGGATCCCTACTTAAACAGAGCCTCCAGACAGACTATGTTCTTGCAGAAGAGTGTACAGCAACAGTTATCCATCTGAACAAAGGGGGACCATCACTTGATCCAGGGAATTATACACCCATAATCCTGACTCCCTTCATCTGTGAAGCAGACCAATGAGTCACCATGGACCTTATCAAAAAGGACACAGGTAATGTCACAACAGTGTACCAAACCCATTTTTGATTTGTTAAGGCTACATAGTGTTTGTTAAATCTGATTGCTTTCTTCAAGAACATCACCAAGGGCATGCATGAGGAAAAGAGTGTCATCCTGGATAACTTGACCTGGTCAAGACATTTGACAAAAGTCCGCACTCAGGCATTACAGAGAAGCTGTCTCAAGTGGGCATAAACACCTACATAACCAAGTTGTTACACAAATAGATCACACACAGGACGCATAATGTCTAAGTGTTCGCAGTCACTTCTAACTAGAGTCCAGTGAACCGGTCCATACCTCAGGATTCTATACTAGGCCCTTTCCTGTTCAGTATTTAAGTCTCAGATGTCAAGACAAACTTAGATATCTTTTGTTTAACCAATTTTGTGGACTGCAAGTTGTGGATAATCATTGATTCCAAGAAGACTATTATGGATATACTGCATAAAGTATTAACAGACAAAACTGATTATTGCCAGAGCCATGGAGACACGGTAGATGAACAAAAAGCATGATTAGTTTGTTTTCAAATCATATACAAAAGCTAATTTCAATATAGACAGCACACCCTTGTGAGCAGACTAAGTGCTACAGGACTTGGGTACTCAATCAGCATGTGACTACAGTGGTGACAAATCCCTTGTATGTAGCCCAAATTCTGAGTATGGGCAGGCCATCCACATCAAAGGACATTATAGTCCCATTGTTCTCAGCCCTCATTATACAAATAATTGAGTACAATGCACTTTTCTGAATGTACCTCACCACACATCTTCCAGGGATGATTTATTCAAGTGCATCATGTTTGCCACAGTGAGCTTCCACACATCTTTTTGTTCCTACATAAGTATTCTTTTTGGTGCAGACTTCCCTTCATGTGTTATACAAGATGCATGTATGATATGCCTTTCTGTGATGCACCCAATAAATATACAGATCACTGACAACATTGATGGCATGGGTTACATTCTTGCAAGTGTGGATTGTGGCATATACGTGACATGCAAACCTCTTAACTAGCCAAGATTGCTCATAATTTAAACTACAGGTGTAACAGTGTTCTTCTTAACACCTCCAAAAGTGGCCATTTTTGAAGTAATTAGTACTGCTGCTCATCACGCTTCATCAAAACACCATGTAGGCTTCACACTAATCCTACACAGAGTTTATTGAATCCCCAGACCTATCTATTTAATTTGGTAACGTTCTTTAAAAGCATATCAAACGATAGCTAAATGCTTTAAAAATCAACCCATATGTGGTGAGGTGGCTGGCAAACTGTCTGAAAGTCAAAATATACACAGTACAAATTGCAGGTGCCTCACCAGAAAGTATGAAGGTGACTAGTGGCATCCCTCAGGGCTTGATGCTGGTACCTCTCCTTTTTGGTATGTCTCAGCTCTCCAAGCAGGGAGCAGAGACCTCTGGCTAACAAAGTCTGCAGACAATGGCACACTGGAGGTTGTTGTGAAGTCACCCTATGACACCCAAACCCTCCAGAATTAACTTGTCCTAGTAAACTCTTGGAATATTAAAACTGGGTTCAGTCTTGCTGCTAAAACATGTAGTATCATCACTTCTGGTAGTAACCCCCTCCCCTCAACATACAGTAGTTCACCACTACAAAACAAAAAATGCAGTCAGTGACCTAGGTGTTTGTGTTGATATCTCCCTCTCTTTTGATCATCCTGTGACAACAGTTGCCAGAAAACCCTTTGATTTAGGCTAAAGAATTGTCAAGGGAATATCATCAAAGTATAAAAAGGTAATCACACCCTTATACTCAGCATTGATCAGGCCAATTATTGAGTACAATGTTCCCTTTGGGATTTATCTCATTAAACATATCACAATTGGAAAGCCTCCAAAGGTTCCTAACCAAAAGTAACAGTATCCTAAAGTCCCTGAGCTACCAAGAGAATGTAGAAGCTCTATTCCTTTATTTATTGTCTTACAGACTTTTGATGGGAGAACAACATATTGTGAAGTAATATGCATATTATTTTGTGGATTTGATAACCACATTACATAACAATCTGCAAACCATGTAGACGTTAACAGCAAGGCTAGCCACTAGGCAGTGTGAAAATTGGCTCTAGATGATTGTCATTGTCAATATCACAACCTGATGTGCAAAAATGGGAAAAAAGAGTTGTGGATGGATGGATGGATGGATGGATGGATGGATGGATGGATGGATGGATGGATGGATGGATCTCTATCTTGCTTACCACACCATTAGAGTCCCAGTTTTTCCAGACCCCCAGTTTCTCTGCACATTCAGTATCTCCACCAAACTAAAACCAGGGACCTAAATCTTCACCAACAGACAAATAAAACATTGTGGTAGAGCAGGTTTATAAAGCAGCACCTCCAGTTCTCTGGAGTAAACTTCCCCAGGATGTTAAACAGCGCAACTCACTGTCTTTCTTTAAAGATAAACTAGGTGACTGGATGGGTATCTACAAAATTACTGAACGATTGATTGGCATTGCCCTGCTGGAGAAATGAGGTGCAGCCTAAAGTCGAATATTGACAATGCATGAATGTTCAAGATTTAGTGGCCTTGGAATGTCTATGAATCTATAAATCTAATAGTTATAGATAGTCTAAACAAATGGTTCCAAGTGCAGTAACTGTAGAACAATCAACAAAATCAGCAAAAGTATATCGGATAGTGTAAGCTAATTGCATCTAGCACAATAATGTACAGCAGTAGCTTTAAAGGCTGTAACAGTATAACAATCACTAACAAGCAGCACTGCAACAAAATTAATAACAAGTGTATTCAGTAACTGCAATACTAAGTTAATTTGTTTTCTGTCTACCTAGTATTAGTAAGTGGTAACTGACAACAGTACAAATTACATTAACTTGTCTACCACAGACATATTCATGGACAGTCTCACACCTATGTATTATTACTTTAAGCTCCTTTTCTATATGAACATATATCCTTTTGTGCTTTTGTGCATGCTGTTGATCCATTTGTAAATAATTCTCATCTGAGTTACTATATGATTCAAACTGGCAACTACTTTTAACATAACTTGTTTGTATCATAACATTCTAATGTCAGTGCATCTGCAACTGTTTTCTTATGCTTTTTGAATTTTGTTATAGTGCCCTGAATTTCCAGGTTACTTGCTCTTTACAACCTTTCTTAGTTGCATAGTTTTCCAGACATGGTTGGCACAAACTTTGCAACATTTATTTATTTTATTTTATTTTACATTTGTTGGCCAGTATAGTCCAACTGGATGCATGTCCATTTTTAGTGGAGGCCCGGGGAGAAAAGCTCCAAGGTAAGCAGTTAAGATTACAGATACATTATGTATAGCATTTAGAATATTTATAGTGATTACATGCGTAAGCAAGTTATTCAAATTCCACAGGTTAAAGGTAATCCCGAGTGTAAATCAGGATTAAGTTACACAAATTGGCAGATTTAACAGTTTTTACTCATTCTAGAGGAGATTTAGCCAGGCATGATACATTGACATAAGCAGTTAAGTGTCAGATGTTGTTTGAGTCTTGTCTTAAATTGACACAGGGTAGAAGTAAAGTAATATCGGCTGGGAGAGAGTTCCAGGATCTATCCACTGAGCTGGCAAAGAGAGAGTCACAGGCTGAATTTTTAATTTTACTAATCTGAATTAGTAGCCTGTTAAAGGATCAAAGTGGTCTAGGATTGTTGTAAGGGGTGATAATGTTTTTAAGTGCAGGAGTATTGTTCGGATTATAGAGTATTTTATAGGCTAAAATCAGTTGGTTATACTAGAGTAGACTGGGTAGTTCTAGCCACCCAAGCTGGTTTAGATTGACACAACAATGTGTCCTGAAAGGCAGCCCAGTGGCAAATCTGGCAATGTGTTTGTAGCAGATTGAGAGTTTGTTAATGACAGACTTTTTTAAATTAGAGAGTAGAGGGTATGCATACAGAAGAGTTGAAAGAAGGTGAGAGCGAGCTATGACAATTTTAGCTGGAGGGGTTAGGAAGGCTTTTATTCTGTAAAGGGAACCTAGTTTTTTATTGATGGTTTTGATAGATTGGTTAACATGTAGGTCAAATTTTAGATTATTATTTATGATGATCTAGTTTTGTAGAGGGGTCAGGGGAGATTATTGTGCCATCATTTGCTTTTATGGTAAAGGTGAATGCAGTAGACCTATGTGTTGGTGAGAAAAACAGCATTTTAGTTTTTTGGGGGATTTAGGATCAGACGACGATTAGAAAGACAGTTTTCTATTGTATTAAAGGTGGTATGGGTAGCTGACCATAGCTCTGTTGGGGATGTGGCCAAGCAAATCAGGGTGGAGTCATCAGCATATTGGATACAGCTGACTTTTGGGATGACGGTATAAAGGTCATTAATGAAGATGGAGAACAGCAGAGGACCTAGTATAGAACATTGTGGTACACCAAGTGTGTTAGGTAGGAAGTTAGAGAGTTTGTTTTGCCAAAGGACAGCCTGCTGTCTGCCATTCAGATATGATTGAAACCATTGAAGGGCTTTAGTATCTAGACAGAATGTTTTCAGGATGTGGAGTAAAAGTTGTTGATCAACCATGTCAAATGCTTTGGAAAGATCTAAGAAGATGGCTGAGGAGATATAATTATTGTTGTGATTATGGTTTATGGTGTTGGTGAAGGCTAGGAGGGCTGAAGTAGTGCTGTGGTGAGGTTGAAAGCCTTGCTGGGTGTCTGCCATAAGGTGATTCTGGATTAGGTGGTGCATCAGTTGCCTATGAATAATTTTTTCCATAATCATTGCAAGTGGAGATAGTATAGCTATTGGCCTATAATTGGAAAATTCAGTAGAGCTACCACATTTGTGAAGTGGGATTACATAGGATATTTTCCAGATGGTGGGGATTTTAGCTTCTGCTATGGTTCAATTTATTAGTATTAAGAATTATATATATATATATATATATATATATGTATACATACATATGCACATGCAAACACACAGATACGTGCGCGCGCACACATGCGCACACACACACACACACACACACACACACACACACACACACACACACACACACACACACACAATGTAGAACTTTGTGTAAATTTATCTACCTGAAACTTTGGTTTGTATCTAACACTGAAAATCATAGCATTTTACATTGTTGTTACCATTTCTTTGTCTGTAAGTTTTATTACTAGATTTGCTAATGACAATTTATGCATGCGGAATATAATTGAATGCAATTGGCATCTCTTAACAGTAAATAAAGATACAGTTGATTTTATAGGTACTACCCCAAGCTTTATTTATAGGAACAACAAAAATCTGAAATAGCTATTATGTAGAGGGAGATGTATACAACCAACAGAATAGGGACCTTTAGGTACGTATCCCTGTAACAACTGTAAGATGTGCTGTTTCATTAACAAGTCTATAGCTTATCACCACCCAAGCTTAAATATGGATTTTATACCCAGATTTCATGAGACTTGTAGTACATCTAATTTGGTATACTTAGCTACCTGTAATGACTGTAACTGCTTCTATATTGGGAAAACGATAAAACTTTTAAAAGATAGAATATATGGCCATATGTATGACATCAAAAACCAGAATGTATTAAATGCATTAGCGAAACATATTATGGATTTTGCAACACACACATTTAGTTTCAGGGTACTTCAATACGTGAACTAAGTGTTAGGAAGGATAATAATAATAATTTTTTTTTAGAAAGAATAGAATTAAAATGGATTTTGAGGATGCAGGCACAATATCATCCTGGACTTAATATTGTACTGTGTATAAAGCCTAGTGTGTGTGTTCCACCAAGTACAGTGCAGTCTGTAAACTGATTGGCCATCAAGTCATTTGCTACTCTTTAAATTGCTATACTGTGCATGCATTTACACTACACGTTTGGGCTGCTCAGAGCTAAGCAACAGCAAACAACTGTTGCTTTGATCGTGTTGAACTGCATTGGATTTGGCCACCTTCTTTGTTCTCAAACTCCATCAAAGGGAAGTGACTTCTTACTTATTTATTTTACTAGTAGTACTTGTTGGGTAAACTCATCCAATTCCATTGTACTGTTGTAGTGTATTGTCTTGCTTTGCAGAAAAAGAAACATGTTCTGTGTCCCACAGAGTACAGATTAGTCTGTAAATTGTTTGGTAATAAACTTGTTTATTACTCTTTTCTAAGCTGTGTGTGCCATTGCACTCAGTTTATTTGGGCTACATACCTCTCAAATGTACAGATTTTCGCCTAATTTTTTTGGTCCATTTTTCCATAAAAATGTGGTTTTATAGCAAATCATTGGCAAATCATTGAAGATTTAAGTAAAAAAATAATGAAAGATGTTTACGTTTCAGACTTCATACCCTTTAGAAAATGTATGCTAATGCAAAACCTGTTATTCTATCTACTTTCTAAGTTTGTAAGATCAATGTTTAAAAATTGCCCCAATTTTTGGGCCTTTATGCACCCATTATTTATGGTTTTGTCCAGATTTCTTGCTCTAAGAGGTTGAGAGGTATGTTGGGCTACTCTGAGCTACAGAACAACAAAGCGGCTACTTAGATTATATTGTACTGCTCTGGATTTGACTTCCTCCTTTGTTCCCAAGCACAATCAAATGGAACTGACTTATTTTTTATGTATTTCTACCAGTAGGACTTGTTGAGTAAACTGTCATGGTTTCATTCTACCATTGCATTGCATTGTCTTGCTTTGCCTGAGAAGGCTAGTTTCTGTGTATATTCCAAAGACTACAGTGCAGACTGTAAACTGATTGGCTATGACCTCATCTGCTTTTCCTCAGACTGCTTTACTGTGTTGTGTGTATCACTGCACTCTGCTTGTCTGGGCTGCTTTGTGCAGCAGCAGGGCCCAGTGCATGCCATAGTCACAAGTGATCATTTTCATGAACTCTGTTTTCCTAGACTTTGGAAATTAGGATAAACAAATTCCTATAAATTCCTGCTGTATAAATCAGTCCTAAGTATAATCTTTCCCTATTAGTATAAGTTAGTCCTGAATAGCATATAGTCTTTACTAGTTACTTCTTGTTATTCAGTAAGAATTATACATACCAATAAAACCCTAATAGTATATCCCTTCTCTATTACTAGTTGGAATCATGGGACTGCCGTCTACCTTAGCACATTCTATTGCTAGCCTGATAGCACTAAACACACTGAGACAGTGCACAAACTGCCTCATGTTTACTGACAACCTCCCATGACTGCCACAAGATCACTGTATATGTGAGCAGTATAGATATTTACTTAAATTTTAAGCTACCTTTTCATAAAAACAAAATGTGAATACTCACAAGGCTGCCAATACACATATCCATCCAACAGCTGTACATAACACACCAAAGTGGAAGCACTTAATAAGTCCCTGCCTAAATCTGAGAGACCTCTGAGGCATAATGTGGGCACATAAATACATCAAAAGTACTACATCTACAACACCTAGAGCACTATCCAATACAATCACTGTAAAGAAGGGTCAACAATGGCATACCAAAGCCCTTAAAGTAATCTGAATCAGCTGCCACACAAGGTAATGTTCTAGTCATGGGTGATTCCATTGTGAGACACACAGACACATCAGTCAACAGGCTGAGCAATGAAAGGGTGATGGTGAGCCACCTCTAAGATGCCAGTATATGTCAGGTTACAAAAGCCTACAAGTCTCTTCCATCCAGGTACATATATATAATATGGTCATTGTCCACATGGGAGTAAATGACTTGAAAAAGACATCCTTGAGTCAAATGAAGACAGACATATGGAGTTCCCTGAATATGTATCTGAAGTTGTTATTAAACTAGCCCTGTGCAGCATCCTACTTTCACCAAGAATGATGATGCAATATGAACAAAAGATAAATAACTTTGACAGTTGTTCATTGATGTCATTCCAAGGGGATCCAAAATGCATCAGCATGGGGTGACAGCTAATGGTGATGGTTCACACATCTTTCCTTGGGGATTTTGTATACTGACTAAAATTTTCTCTACCCACATAGTGCCTTTTGGAAAATTATAGTATATTCAGTCTAGCAACCTAGCCAAACCAAACTGGGACAGTAAGAAAAGTAGCGCTGCTAGAGCTAAAAGCCTAAACAAGAACGCTCCCCATGTAGAAGTCCTGTCAACCCTAGAACACAGACACATCTGCATTATTACTGGAACTTAGTTCCAGTGCTATGAGACCAAACCCTCCATCCTTGGTTACAATGCTTACCACTGGTTCAGACCTTTAAAAAGGGAATCTCTATAGCTGGAGGTGATGCTGTGTCTATAACTTCTGGTGGTGGAGTGTTTATATTCCTTCACAATACCACTTCAATTGGACTTATATGGCAAGTCAGTGACCTCAAATTCATGCATATTCTACTAACTATAAAAAGTCCCCTTATCACATTACAGCCGAGTAGAGAACCCCCTTCTATGATGTCCAGAACTCATGAAGATTACCTAAACTGTCTGGTTTTCCTCAGAAATGAACCAAACACTATTTTCTTTGGGAAAATCAACTATCCATTCATAATCTGTAAGACCTACACTAGCACAGATAAGTACCCTAATCACTTCTTAGATTTCATAAATGCAAACTTTCTATAACAGAGAACATACTCCAGTACAAGGGTTCATATTTACTGGACCTGGTCCCGTTATGTTCTACATCAATATCAGCTCCATCAGTAGTGAAGTCTAACCACTTTTTAGTGACTTTCACAATAAAGACCTAAACCAAAATGCCCACAAACCTTACTATCTTCAGGTATTCCACAAAAGCCAATCTACTGCTATTGGCTGTTTACTTAAAAATTTTAAGATCCCTATCACCAGATGGTCTATTAGTCTTTTTGACTATTTTGCAGAGAGCTTCCATTTACCCCTCGCTGCACACACTGACAATACCAGAACCAATCTGACACAAATTACAATGCCAAGTTCAAAAACAAGTCCCTCTGATGGAAGCCTAGTATAAACAAGCTATATTAGAAGGGAAAGAAATACAACTCCTTACCTGTGGAAACAAACTGAAAACCTCATGATTTAAAGCTGAACTTACGAAATTAAACAAGACACTTACAATTAAAATCAAATTAAAATCAAATCTACCAAGTATGAACTGAAAATTGCCACCACTATCAAGGACAACCTTCAGTCCTTCATCAGCTAGGCCTGAAACCTTAAAAACAATACTCAGCACTGTACAGAGCTGGTAGATACCAATATCACCCAGACAGACCAAGAAGACATAGTCAACATACATGTAATATGTAATGCTTGTAAATGTTAACTTGTTTATATGTTTTGATTACCTTTATATAACTGTAAGTTTGTCTATGTCACAAGCGATAATTCAATAAAGGTGTTTAAAAAATATTAGCTCACACTTCTTCCCTTGTCCTGTCCCACCTTCCTCCAGCAAGACGCTATGTCCATACCCCTTTATAATCACACATGAACAAGTAATTAAAGGTATTAACACTAGATGTATATACATTAACTATTTGCAGGGATGCTTTCTTGTCAGTGTGAAGAGCTATCTCACTGACCCCCTCCTAAATGTGTTCACTATCAGCCTCTTAAATGGTTTTGTGCCAGAGGAATAGAGAATGACTGTTGCTGCCCCCCCCCCCTACAAGGAAGACTCCACAACTGATCCTGGCAAGTTTAAATCTATAAGCCTTGCCAGCCTAATCTGTAAGGCAATAGAACACATTGTGGAATTCATAAGCAATGATATTGGTAGTTTACAATCCCTTGTCCCAAACCAAATTTAATTTGTGAAAGTAAGATCCTGCCTGCTTAATCTAGCAGACATTTTTGAAAATGTCACCAAATCATTAAATGAGGCAAAACGCAGCTTACCTTGGCCTGTCCAAGACCTTTGATACCATTCTACACTTCCGTATTATAGACAAACTAATAAATCTAAATGTAAACTCTTATGCAGTCGGCTAAGTAGCAAACTGGTTCACAAGCAAAACATAACAAATCATAAGTGGGGTATGCTGTACTCTAAAAGAATGGCTACTAGTGGGGTCTCCAAGGCTCAATGCAAACAGCCCCTCTCTTGTTTGGCAACTGCTTCTCTGATATCAAGATTGATGTCAAAGGTTTTTGGCTGACCAAGTCTGCAGATGGCTGCGCACTTTGGGCCATCACTATCTCTGAAGAAGACACCAAGATCTTAAAAGAGGGATTACACATGCAACTGGCACCAAAACCATGTCCTTAAGCATTGTGCCTTTAATGAGCCGAACAACCAGGCAACTACCATATAAACAACATTCCCCTCAAAAATTATTCAGTCATCAGGGACCTAGGTTACTATGAGGCAAAGTAGTCTCCTTTGACCACTATATATCTCCTGTTATTAGAATGCCTTTCTACGTCAATCATTTTTTTTTTTTTTTTTTTTTTTTTATCATTTACTGATGAGGTTAGTCCCACTAGACCAACAGCCTCTTTCTGGGGAGACCCGAGTTGCTATTCATACTAAAGGAAATTTGGCAAGGATACTAGGGAAATTCCCCTACTCTTTTCAATAAGTACCATGAGTTCTTTTATGTCCATTTGAACTACCACCAACTCAGGCAGATAGAACCATGGTTTAACATTTCATCATAAGCAAGGCACACTCAGGAGTGCAGCACTCCCTGCATGCTGCATTACAGTATCAGTACTGGAAAATAAATCCAAATACCTGGTATAAGAAGTGAATACACTTACTTCTGATATTTCAGCTTTAAAGGTAAGTGTGCTACCTGTTGAGCTACTGACACTGCATATCATCAGTTGCAAATCTTCTACATCCAAATATATTATTCCTCTCTACTCCTATCATTAGGCCCTTAACAGAATATAATGCTCCATTCAGTATGTACCTGTCCAAACTCATGGCCAAACTGCAATGATTGCCCTCTAAGAAAATCAAAACATATGAGTTCCAGGGACTACACTAACTGCTATAAAGCTCTCACCTATCTCCTACAGACTCCAGCAAGGTGACCTATGCCTAGATTACATGATCTCATATGACCCTGTCCTTTGTTTTTTCCTGCACATCTAAAAGACAAGATGTCACCAATATCTGTACAAGTGATCTAAATCTACTCCAAAACACAAACAGAACATGTTGGTAGGATAGATAACTCTGTCAAAGAATTCCTCTCATCTGAAATAGACTACCCTTTCACATTACGCAAAGTAGTTCCTTAACCATCTTCTAACATAGCCTGGACAAATGAATGGGAAAACATAAAGTCATCCTAGGTCTGTGCCCAAAATCCTTTACTGAGAGAGGTAGCAAGAAATGGAAACTATTGTAACTAGGTTACAAATTACCTGCCTTTCAACTGCCAAGTAAACTCCTATGAACTTGGAAACCTTTTTATGGTGGTGGTGTCTTTTGTAGTACAAGTGGTAAATAAACAGAACATTATTTTGACATTTATTATAATTACTAATTATCTCTCTAAATGTTGCTATTATGTCTTTCTCTTCTTAAAAAAAATAAAAGTATTAAAAACCTACAGGGTTTCTTCCCAGTGGCATGCAGAAATGTAACACAATCTAAGTTTCATGGCCATTCCACTCACAAGTACCATTTGGCTAGGCTTATATAGGCCCTAGGGCCAATAGCCTAGTACCTACCTATGAACCTATAAGAGCAAAAAAATCAAACTTCTGAATGCAAAGCTTGAAGCTGTCTGCTAAATTTTCTTGCAGCAACAAAATTCCTAATGGTTATAATTAGTCCAGTTTCGCCTGCAAATCATATTTCTGTACTTCCAAGCACATAAACTGTTGAAAGCAAATATATTTAATCTCTTCTGTACAGATATTTCTTCTAACACCAGATACCATGGGATTTGTAAGGATGGTTAGGCACTGTGGATGTTTGACTAACCTAATGAGGTGTGCATTCAAGATGAACTCTAAAATATGTACCTCATTATATGTATCTTCTAATGATTAGCTTGTTAGCATTTAAAGCTAGCACTCAATAAATTGACATTTCATAGAAATAATACTCTTAATTTGGTAAAAGGTCTAGAGACTTATTACCTATTGAGTTATATGACAACCATAATGGTCCTTGCACAATGTTGCTACCACACTTCACCTGCAGTTTTAGCCCTCCCCCCTTACAAAATGTAGGAGTAATTGTGGCACCTTGGCCTTATGAACTTCTTTCATTTCTTCCAAGAGTGTGCTCATCTCAGTCAGTCTCTGCATTTTCCTTTAATTGTCCAACACATCATCACTTACCTTCACCTGATTATGGAGCGACTAGATGATCTCCTGCCAAGCAATGCCTGGGTATGCACTATCAGCTTCATCATTTCCTGTAGCTCATGATATTTGGTGTTGGACCTTCATTTATATTATCCTATAAAATACTGTTAGCGGGAAAAGACCAATCAGGCAGAGGTCATAGGCAATGATAGTGATTGAGGGTATATATGAAGTGTCTGCACCTTTGAAAGAAAGGCTTAGGTCATTAGTAACCTTATTTTCTTTGACAGAAGCAGAAGAAGGTGCTAAACTCTTTGCCTTGTGCTGACAATGCTTTCCAGAGAGAAATGTAGCTCAGCATAATGATAAAACACAGGGTCTTCTCAAGAGTAACATACAGAAAATGCAGATGTCCACCAACATCTTAATGTGATGCAATAACAGCCTCCATCTCACCTTATTTCAGACGTTCGATGGCTTGGGCTTTGCCTCAGTAATTTGGTGCAGTCAAATTTACAAATTCAGTGTTATAGCTGAGCACTTACACTTATTCTTTTCTTAGGATCCATTTACTAGTCTTACTTTAAAAGTTGTCTCTTGCTATTTAAGAGAATAAGTCTCACATGTAAATGTTCTTCTACACCCTGCCCACTTTTTAAAGTCATTGCTGTGTTGCATATTCGATCTATTCCACAGTATCAATATACAATGACATGCACATGATTAACACTCTTGTATTGTATCCCAAAAGAATATCCTCAGCAGTAGACAAATGCAAAATAAGTATACATAAATCACCATGTTCTGATGCTCCCATTTCATGAAGTTACAATTTAGTTTCATATTGTTTTTAATATTGATTGTTTTTCAAGGAAAAAAAGAAAATGACAGAAAGGTAAGAAAGAGTTTTCCATAAAGATGGAAAGGAAGAAGATAAAAGACAAGCAGAGAGAATTAATAAATAAACTGGAAAGGCAAAAAGGAAAATCGTGTTAATAATTGCAGTAGGTATTAAATTGTTTATGAAATAAATAATATCGGCTTGAGATTGCAAAGAGAAGGAAAGAAAGAAAGAAAGAAAGAAAGAAAGAAAGAAAGAAAGAAAGAAAGAAAGAAAAAGGAAGAAAAATCAACCCCCTTAAAGAACATTTTTGCAAAACCTGCATTAAACTGATTCAGAAACAATGGTATATGAGCACTTGTTACATCTGAGCTCATTAAGAGATTTTTGTTTACATACTGCCATATACTTAAGATGTATGTAGTGCTAACTAAGGCCAAATGCATACACACTACTCTTTGAACAAAACAGATTTATTTATTTATTGATTGATTGATTGACTGACTTTTTTTTTTTTTTTTTGCAAAACAGGAACAAACAACCCTTTTTTCTAAAGGTAACACTCACTAAACTGGATTCTAGTTCCATGTAAACTGAAATCACTGGAAATATGTTTTAGGTTATGTGCCTAAGCATGGAAATGATAAGTATATCTTAAGATTGTTGTTTGTCTTTTCGGCTTTTCCCAGTTAGGGGTCGCCACAGCAGAACTCCAGTCCGCTAATGATTGGCAGTAGATTTTTATGGTGCCAAGTTGCCAGCCTGATGCCCAACCTTCAGCAAAGGCACGCCCATTCAAGCATGCCTTTTGAACACCACTTGACCACAGGGAGGACATGCAGACTCCACACAGAAGGCACTCCAGCCGAGAATCGAACAGGAGAATCTCTTGCTGTGAGGCAACAACACTACTGCTGCACCACTTAAGATTATTTGTCATATAACCACATACTTGGCTAATTATCACATACAATGTCATGTTTGTCTCACTTCTTGTAAAGGATTTGCTAGAAATACTTCAGGTAGTTAGAACAGAGCTTATAATTTTCTGCTGAGGCTTATTTTAAACACAGTGCATGCTGTAGCCATTAAGCCGAGCTATTATACTGGAAAAATATCAGTACCACTCAGATGATTGGTTTACATGTAAACACTCAAGCTAGGATGAACATAAATCAACATTATGCTATGGGTTATTTCCTGGTCAATTGCTTTGTCTACACATTTGCTTTCAGCCGTTTTCAGCACTAGTATTTTTCATTGCCAGCTTTTCTGTTTAAATTATGCATGCTAATTAGCATTTCATCTTAGAATTTTTTCTTTGTTGCTTACTTTTTTAATATCATTCAGTGTTACTACATGCTAATTAAACTATAGTTCAGATTGTAATGCTCTACTTCAGTACTCAGATGTTTGCAAAGAAGTACACCTGCTTCATTAATGTGTTTATTGCTTCTGCATTGCTATTGGTATTATATTTCCCTCTTTCTTTTTACCTTTGTGTATGTGTGTGTGTGTGTGTGTGTGTGTGTGTGTGTGTGTGTGTGTGTGTGTGTGTGTGTGTGTGTGTGTGTGTGTGTATGTGTGTGTGCGCGCATGCACGGGGAGGAAAACAACACAAAAAAAGCTGTAGTACATTAATACCCATTACAGTAATACAAAAAGTGAACAAACAAATATACAGACCCAAATGCCTAAGAGCACAGAGCCTTGTAACATTCTTATATTTTTTAAGCAGACTTCATAACAGCCTTTTCATGATGAAAGTAGTATTGCTATGTAATCTCATCTTCTTGCATGTGACCACTGAATAATACGGACCGAATATGGACCGATCTTAAATTCTTCAGCCATACCAAAAGCTAGTACAGCTTTAAAAAATAAAAATCATTTGTTGTATTTTTCATTCAAAAGGTACTTCTCCAGAAAATATCCCTCCATTAAATGGAAAAATGCATACACTCCATTAATTCTCATTGCTTAGTCCATGTTTGCTACTTGCCTTCCCTGGGGAAAAGGCACCATTTTCGGCTTGACCATGGAACAGATTACTGGTCCAACAGCCAGTCCTTCTTCCAGCCATAAAAAGATAAAGTTAAGCAAACAACTTTTGCAGCTTCAGCAGACTAGCAGTTTGTCTCAGCTGCAGATAATTCATTCTGCTGTGGCCATTTGTTGTACCTCAGACCACTCATCTTTTACCCCAGATCTCTCTGGTGTAGCACCTGCAGCCACTATGCACTGGAGGTTAGTCACATCCTCTGCAGCTGTTGGTGTCCCCTCAGTGGGCAAGGGAGAGCTACTGTTGTCAATCCTGGGAGAGGGAATAGGGAAGATTTCCCTGTGGTGCCAGAATGCTGTGCCCATCCATGGGGAAGCAGATACTGCCATTAGTAACATGGCTGACCCCATTTTTCCCATCAAAAGAAACAGAAAACTAAGCATCTATCTACTCCTCCTCAAATTTCTTTAGATAGGAGTAGATTACTGGGTCTTGTTCAGGGTTTAAATCAGGCTATTGATCCTTCTTGTAAAGTAGTTTCTGGTAAAAAAAAAAGAGAGAATTCCTCTTTTCCTGAAAAGATTCAGGATTCTGAACTTGAACAGGAAGATGCAGGGATGGATTCAGTTTTTTTCCCTCAGATTTCTGATTCAGACTCAGAGGACACCTCCGTTTCTGATTCTCCCTGAGGGGATTTCTCTTTCTCTGAGACTATTTCTAGAATGTGCCAGTGTTTTCAGTCTGAGAACACTGACAATTCTCAGCCCTCTCTAAAATACTATAAGTTGTTAAAGGAAAACTCCACCTTCTACTACAGTTTACCTTGACCCTTAGGTTGCTTTTCTCCATACAGTATGGTTCCAGTGTTGTGCAGGCACAAGAATAATCCTGCTTGTTCTTTATAAAACTCCTTGGAATCAAAGCAAGTAAAAGCCGCCCACTTTTTTTTTACGCTTAATATCAAGCATACTTTGCAAAGGGATGTGTCTCTGCCTGTATGGCTTACCACAGACAAAGAAAAATCTATAGTTTACCCTGTCAAATCTGGCTGAAAATCTTACATGGGCAATTAGTCCTGCTGATTTCAGGAGCTCAGCAGCTGCTAGAAAAAATGTAGAGAGGTGTAAAATTGTTTTCTACTGTCTTTATTGCAGTTTGCAAGAGAACCTACATGGATTCACAGTAAATTCATACAAAGCAATTAGGTTACGCAAGGCTTCAAAGGTAGTTTCTTCTGACAAATCTATATAAGCAGCATCGCAATACTGAAATGCTAAGCTTTAAATGTTGGTTGCTTATATCAAATATATTAAAATAACTTACATGTAGTATCAAAGATGTCTCTGACATTTAGAGAAAAGACAGAAAATATTTTTTCTTGTAATTCTTGTAAAGTATCAACACATTTACCATGTTTATGACCCCCCCCCCCCCACACACACACACACACACACAGTCAAGAAAACTATCCAAATCAGTACTGCTCTGCAGGAAGACAGATAGGTGGTAACCCTATCAACTAGGAGCACTGATACTGTTTAAAGGTCTTTTATGCTTTTTTGTGACATCCTTCCAGAGGGGGATGCATATCTGGTGCACAGATCCATAGGAAGAGACATATTCCATTGACATTTGACTTACTCCAGAGCATTTTCAAGTCTACAAGGGAAATGTAACCATTAATGTCAACCATGATATACAGCTGAATTTTCTTTAGCATTCATGTGTCATCTGCCCTTTCATTAAAAACATTATGAAAAGGAAATGCTGCCTATATATATATATATATATATATATATATATATATATATATAGCAAAATTTCATTTTGCTGAAACTTTAAAATACCATAACATAAAATATAGAAAAACAAAAATCGAAGCTAACCTTCCAACCTTCCATCACTGTAAAACACACCAAACACTAAAAACAAACACCTAACTAACTCTCAGCTTAAACATTGGGCAAGCCCCCCTGCACACCCCCACACCCCCTACTAATTTAATATATTAACTCTGAGATCACACTACACTGGAGAAAACTGTAAATATACCATTCCGCACTGTATGGCAACACATCCCAGGTTCAACACAATCACATACTCAAATGCAAACAAAAGCTTTCCTTAGCAATGTACCAGTTAATAAATATGAAAAAAACAATACTGCCTAAAACATTTCCTTCACACCTCCACTTAAAAGACAAATATATTTCATACCTACCCAACATTTCACTCCATCAACATCTAACAGCTACCATACTCTTTCCTACACACTACAAACCCTTAAAGGCATACTGCACAAAGTTATGTGTGTGTGTGTGTGTGTGTGTGTGTGTGTGTGTGTGTGTGTGTGTGTGTGTGTGTGTGTGTGTGTGTGTGTGTGTGTGTGTGTATATATATATATATATATATATATATATATATGAAGTACATTGTGTAGCACACATCTTACATGTATGTATAGAAACATCTGAGTGTGAGTATAATGGAGAACTAGATTATCCCGGGATTCAATAAACTCTGTGTAGGTTTAGCACAAAGCCTACATGAAGTTTATATGTTAGCGCGATGAGCAGCAGTGCTAACTGCATATGTATGCTGCACATTTCACTGCCATGGATACAAGTGTGGTTTCATGGCCAACAACAGGGTTGCCAGCCAGGAAATCATGTAAAGCAGCACAAACACCTTCAGACATGCAGACATGTTTACCTATGGGCAAACTAGTTCTGCATGATTGCGCGGACAGCCACAATGACTACCAGGGTTTAATTTTAGGCAATTAATACAATTCTAACACATTATAGGAAAGTGTAGTCAGTGCAGAGTACAGTACAAACATGTTTTATGCATACTGAAATAAAGGCTTGGTGGCGATCATCAAGGGTACATAGACTGCATTATAAATACACTATTCTGGGGAAGTGTGTGTATTGAAAAGGGCCACACACCTGAATGGTAGGAATAAAGAAAGGGGTAGAGGACAAGTGAAATATGGTAATATACAGCAGATAAGGCCATGCCAGTGTACGTACATCCCAAAGACAAGATAGTTGTAGCATGAACAGTAATCACATATGTACATAATACAGTATGTACTGCTATTTACACCTTCTGTGTGGGTATATTCATATCATCACACAGTTATTACATATTGTGACACTGTCACACAAGGTCACATATCAGTGGAGATGATTACTTATGATATAAGCACATGGACATGATCACTGGAGAGGACATTTACCAAGGAAGATATATACAATAGAAGGTATGTGCATATTGTGAAGATGTGCAGAATGAGTTGCTGGAATATGAATGTAATCTCAGTATAGATCTCAACCAATCAGGACAGATAGCAACAGACTCATGAACAACAGTAGACTGAAACACTCACAATTATGGACAATATCATAATAATACCACCATTAATCTGTGTCATTGACATAAAATATGTAATTGTGACTTATTAAACATGTTCTGCATGAACACACATGTACAACTGTAATGATTATTCAGTAATTTATAATGGTAATTAAGCAGACCTTCCTCAAAAATTACCACTTTTTGGAGGTGTTAAGAGGGATAGTGTTACACCTGAAGTTTACAGTATGAGCAATCCTGGCTAGTTGAGAGGCTTTTGCATGATATATATATGCCACAATCCACACTTGCAATAATGTAATCCATGCCATCAATGCTGTCAGTGAGCTATGTATTTACTAGGTGCATCATAGGAACATGTATCACACATGTGTCTTGTATAACACCTTGAAGGAAGTCCTGCACTATAAACTCCTAATGGTTATGCATCACAAATAATACTTGGGTATGGCTGATAAGATGTGTGGGAGCTCACCATGTCAAAAGTGATACACTTGAGTAAATCACCCCTGGAAGATGTGTGGTGAGATACATGCAAAAGGGAACATTGTCTTAATTATTGATGTGATGAGGGACTGAGAAGAGTGGGGCTGTAATGTCCTTTGATGTGGGTGTTCTGCCCATACTCAGGAGTTTTACCACATACAAGGGATTTGTCACCATTGTGGGCACATGCTGGTGAAGGTTCTGCTTACTATCTACCTGAGTACCCAAGCCACGTACCACTTTGTCTGATCATAAAAATGTGCTGTCTATATTGTAATCAGCTTGTGTATTTGCTTTCATAAAGAAACTAATCATGATTTTTGTTCATCTATCATGTCTCCATAGCTCTGGCAACAATTCTTTGTGTGTGTTAATACTTTCTGCATTATACCTATACCATTATGGATTCAATGACTGTCCACAATTTGCAGTCATACGCAAAGCTGGTTTGACAAAGAATGTGTAGTTTGTCTTGACTTCTGAGACTTAAATCTTGAACAGGAAAGAGTCTAGAACAGAATCCTGAGGTACAAACCTAGTCACTGTAGTCTTGCTAGAGGTGACTTCACACACTTTGACATTATGTGTCCTATATGTGATCCATTTGTCTACCTACTTGGTGACGATGGAGTTTATTAACACTTGAGACAGTTTCCCTGTAATACTGAATGTGGATTTGTGTCAAATGCCTTGGTCAGGTCAAGTTACCTGGGATGATTATCTTTTTCTTATGCAACCCCTTAGTGACCTTCTTGAAGATGTCAAACAGATTTAATAGACATGATGTAGTCTTAACATGGGTTTGGTACACAATCAGGAGATTACCTGTGTCCTTTTTGATAAGGTCCATGATGACTAGTTGGTCTGCCTCACAGTTGAGGAGAGTCAGAAGTATGGGTCTTTAAGTCCCTGCATCAGGTGATGCCCCCCCCCCATTCAGATGGATGACTGTTGCTTTACACCCTTCTGCAACAACATAGGCTGTTTGTATGCTATGTTTAAGTAGTGATCCAGCTGTGTCTGCTAGGTCAAGTTTTATGCCACACTATAGGCAACCTGAGGTGTTGTCAGGGTCCACTGATTTTTGTGTTTTGTAACCTTAGTTGCTCTGAGAGTGTTGATGGAGAAGTACAGAGAAGGTCAGAAGGAGTTGCATTGTGTCTTTGTGAACTTAGAGAAAGCATATGACAGGGTGCCTAGATAGGAGTTGTGGTATTGTATGAGGAAGTCGGGAGTGGCAGAGAAGTATGTAAGAGTGGTACAGGATATGTACAAGGGTAGTGTGACAGCGGTGAGATCTGCAGTGGGAGTGACAGATGTGTTTAAGGTGGAGGTGGGATTACATCAAGGATCAGCTCTGAGTCCTTTCTTATTTGCAGTGGTGATGGACAGGTTGACAGACGAGATCAGACAGGAGTCCCCGTGGACTGTGATGTTTTCAGATGACATTGTGATATGTATTGAGAGTAGGGAACAGGTTGAGGAGACCCTGGAGAGGTGTAAATATGTTCTAGAGAGGAGAGGAATGAAGGTCAGCAGGACTAAGACAGAATAAATACATGTGAATGAGAGGGAGGATAGAGGAATGGTAAGGATGCAGAGAGTAGAGTTGGCAAAGGTGGATGAGTTTAAATACTTAGGATCAACAGTTCAGGGTAATGGCAAGTGTGCAAGAGAGGTGAAGAAGAGAGTACAGGCAGGGTGGAGTGGGTGGAGAAGAGCGTCAGGAGGGATTTGTAACAGATGAGTACCAGTAAGAGGGAAAGGGAAGGTCTACAAGAGGATAGTGAGACCAGCTATGTTATATTGGTTGGAGACAGTGGCATTGACAAAAAGGCAGGAGTAAGAGTTGGATGTGGCAGAGTTAAAAATGTTAAGATTTTCACTTGGTGTGATGAGGGTAGACAGGATTAGGAATAAGTATATTAGAGGGTCAGCCCAGGTTGGACATTTTGGAGACAAAGCCAGAGAAGCGAGATTGCATTGGTTTGGACATGTGCTGAGGAGGAATGATGGGTATATAGGGAAAAGGATGTTAAGGATGAAGTGCCCAGATAAGAGGAAAAGAGGAAGGCCTAAGATAAGGTTTATGGATGTGGTGAGAGAGGACATGCAGGTGGCTGGTCTGACAGAGTAAGATGCAGAGGACAGGAAGAAATGTAAACAGAAAATCCGCTGTGGTGATCCCTAATGGGAACAGCGGAAAGAAAAAGAAGAAGAGAGTGCACAGATAAGCTGCTCTTCTGAGAAGATAAACTGTTTGTATGTATACTTTTGCTAATGGCCTGTGGTGACAGGAGGGTAAAGTGTGAGACAAACTGTCAGCTAGCAGATTATCTATTTTCTCTGGTTGAGTGTGGCTAGTCAGATCTATAAACATCTCTGTGCTTAGTTGTGTATTCCCCTTAATGTGCCACACTTATTTAAATAAAAGATTTCTGACAACACCTCCAAATATAACATTGATTATGCATCACATGCCACACTGTAGTACTGTTCACACAGTCATACAACTCTACCGATGCCACATAATTAAATCAATTGCACAACATATGCCTATATGTTTTCATGGAAAAGCTGTGTTTGAGCAGCCTAATACCATATAAGGACACATTACAAATGAGTTGGTTGTGGCTCATGTACAACATTTACTGACGCAAATGCTGATAGTCCCACAGCAGTGCTGGTGACCCCTCAATAATCCTTGGGAATAGCAACACAATTGTGCATAAAGTGAATTCCACAAGGTTGCATTTGAATCAAAGCATGTGATATTCTTGGGTATATCACAGCATTACAGCAAGTGGATGAAACAAGACTAATGTGCACATGTAATCAGTATGACGTTATACTGATGTATGTCACAGAACATTTAATGATGGTAGGAATACACATGCACACCTGTGCCATACTGCAATGTGTCAATGTGATTGTTGAATGAGAGCTGTGTAGAATGTTGATCTGTTGCACTATAAAAATACAGGCCTTAATAAGCCAACAATATGCATAGTATCATCCCATATCAACAAGGCAAGCCATATATCAAGCCGCATATTACTACAATTGTTATAGAAGGAACATATAATGAAATGGCAGCAGCGGCCATCAATACATTACCTCACATCACAGATTTTAATACACTCTTGTAAGCCTACCGTAGACACACACCTCAAAATAACACATGTCGATGACAGCAACATTGACATGTGAAATGCTCGTAGGGTCATAGGTCATTAATAAGCTAATGGCCAACATCACATAAAATCCGAGACATTATTATAACATTTAAAGCAAACTCACTATATCTATATGACAGAATATAGTAAGGCTAAGTATTTATGTGTATATTTGTTTGATTGCATTACATAGTTTCTCTCTTCATATGTGACATGTGCACCACCCCATGACAGAATTTGCAATCACACATCCAGTGGTCTGGAGATGACTTGTAGAGGTTCATGGAAGCACTCTGCTTCATGATGTGTGTATGCATCTTTGACATGAGGACATCCTCTACCCCTCTGCAGGAAGAATGTCATGTGGCCAGAGGAAAAAAGGGGATATTGGATACATGGGGCTACATTAAAGGATATTGACATGAAAAGTGATTACAAAGATCATACAATGACCATAATGAACCACCAACCACACACACACACACACACACACACACACACACACACACACACACACACACACACACAAAACAGTAGACTGGGTCTGATTTGAACATTACACCAGTGTAGGTATAGAAGCTGAATTCCACACAATTTAACACTAGCAGCACCAATAATATCTGACTTTAACACTGACACATTTTACTTTATGGAGTATGGAGTATGATAGCATCACTGTATGCTGAGAATAACATGTTGGGACGAGTGTCTGACATGGATGTGGAGTCGAATCTCAGTATAAACTTGTCTCAAAAATTATTTGCAAGGACACACACTCAAGTTGCCTGTTGTCAGATTAGAACCCCTAAATATCTAGTTACAGAAGCTGGAGAACACAGTACTTAATGTTACTGTCACAGTACAAGTTTGACTTGAATAATGCTATAGTGCACTTTAGACAAGATGATATCATCAGTGTATGTTAGAAGAAGATGTTCATAGGAGTGCCTGACATAGCTGTGGACTCATATGCCATTCTAAAATTGTCACCATACTGATTTTTAAATGGACACATAGCAGTTAATTGCAGTGAGACTAGAACCCCTACCTATCTACAGAACACAATACATAATACAAGCACCACAGCACAAATCTGTCTTTTATAGTGTCAGACAACAGTATATACCTGATGACATTAGCATTGTATGTTTGTGAGAAGAAGATGGTAGCAGCAGTGTCGCACATGCTGTTCTAAAATGGTCTCTTGAATGTGAATTCTGAACACACAGACACACACATTCACAAGTTGACCGCAGTGAAACTAGAACTGAACCTAACGATCTACAGATCACAGTACTTAACACAAGTACCACAGCACAAGTCTAGTTTTAATGGTGTCAGACAACACTTTATATCTGATGACATCAGTAGTGCATGTTTGTGAGAAGAAGATGGTAGGAGCAGTGTCTCACATCCTGTTCTAAAATGGTCTCTTGAATGTGAATTAACTGAACACACACACACACACACACACACACACACACACACACACACACACACACACACACTCACTGACAAGTTTACTATAGTGAGACTATAACCCCTACCTATCTATAGAACACAGTACTTAATGCAAGTGCCACATCACAAGTCTACTTTTTTATACTGCTGCTGGACAATTTAGAGTGGACATCATCATTATTGGATATTTGAGAGAAGATGTTGGAAGCCTATATGAAATGGATGTGTAGGCATGTATGTCTGTCAAAATGTTTGCTATGCAAGGGACAGGATTGCTGACAAAAGGATACAGACTTACAATCATCTGACTATGCACACACACACACACACACACACACACACACACACACACACACACACACACACACACACACTCACACAAAGCAGTTGACTGCAATGAGATTAGAGCCCCTACCTAATTAGTTAGGCAAGCTACAGAACTCAGTCCTTAATGCAAGCACCACAGCACAAGTCTGCCTTTTGTACTGATGCTGGACAATTTATAGTGGAAGAAATCATCATTGGATGCTTGAGAGAAGATATTGGAAGGCCTGTATAAAATAGATGTGTAGTTATGTACAAATGTCAAAATATTTGTTCTGTATGGGACTGAATTGCTGACAGTAGGATACAGACTTACAGACTCATGCTCTTCTGACTACACACACATGAGTTGGCTGTAGGGAAATTAGAACCCCTACCTAACAAGTTATACCAGCTAGCAAACTCAGTACTTAATGCAAGTGCCACGGCATAAGTCTGACGTTTAGACTGCTGCTGAACAATTTATAGTGGACAACATTACCACTGGATGTTTGAGAGAAGTCGGAAGGCCTATATGAAATAGTTGGGTAGGCATGTACAACTGTCAAGATATTAGTTCTACATTGGACTGGATTGATGACAGTAGGACACAGTCTGACATCCATCTGAATATGCACACACACTAACACATACATAGATACACACACACACACACAATATGTGGCTGCTGTGGGAATTTACCACACATGTATGTATTTTATTCCCATCTGCAGAACATGGTAGTTAATGACTGCATCATCCCTGAAGTTTGTTTTTTCCTTGTCATTGTGGTCTTTATAGATGATGTCATCATCGTTATATGATGCGGGCAACATATCTTGTTATCAGAGTGATGAGCAAAGTGTGGATTTTATATCTTCTGTTGTGTTTCCAATACTCAGGTATACCATAAAAGTCAGCTTCTCAAACTAGTCGCAAAACACTGCCTGGAATACGTGTAGCAGAACTGAGATATATGCAGCTGTTTGTCAGTATGTTATGTACATTACACAGTTATTGTCACATACAGGCACACACTTGTTTTGTGTTCAACATGGTCGCAACAGTGTATGTACATGTGTTTATATTTGTGAAGAATTGATGTCCTCATTAATACATGTATAAGACAATCTTAATGTGCATTGTCAGTATAAAGGTTTAGATGATGTAACAGTGCAGGTGTGCTGTTTATTTCTGTAGCATAGCTGACATTTGGGACTGCTACTGACATACCCATTTTCAAGTGCATGGGTGCAGGGTACATATGAGTCTGAGTAAATATGTCTTCAGTCAGTAACAAGTGCCTTCCCTTTGGCTGTGTTTTTACATGGATTAGAATGGGATGAAGATTAATAGGACAGTAAACATACTAATTCATGCCAATTAGCTTTTTCCATAGTGCACTGCTGAGCATCTGGTTTATACAATAGTTGGCAAAGTGTTTACACACACAAGATTCACATATATGATTATTATTAAACTTGAGAAGTACTTATGCATATGTACTAGGGTAGAAATATCTCATAGATACTATGGTGTTCATAATGTAGTTTATATTGCAAATGTTGTGTCATAAATTTTATGAAATTAAGGACTATTAGTACTGCTTTCCCCATATGTGCGGAGTTAAGGTCTGAGCAAATGCAGTGCTCTGCTTTATTAAGAAAATAATATTAGTTCTACTAGTTTGCCTTCTTCTTCTGGGCAGACATGCTAAGTGAAGAAGCATGACAGTCAGCATATTGGACAGTACTGAGTACAATAAAAACACCTGCTGCCTAGCTGTCTTTGTGGTAGCAGGTGTAACAGCAATAAGCTCTTATTTTGAGCACAGATGATACAAAATTTGAATCCAGCTCACTCAGATTGTTTCAACATATGTATTCAGGATATAATTAAATAATTACATGTGATCATTTTTGCAAATGTCAGATGAAATGACTACAGTGAAGTACTGTATAAAAACAAACACTACTCATTGATTTATGTCAACAGTACACATATGGCTTGGCATTTTTATACATTCATCAGTCTACATGAATATTATGTTTTCACGATGGGCAGCAAAAATGCAACAATGTATCTTTTTATAAATTGAAAATGTCTACAAGTGTTGTGGAAGCTTGCTGATCACTGTGCAATGCCGCTTAATGTGTTTGCACAATGGATGGCACAAGATGTAACAAAGTATCTGTAAATGTATCTACAAGCACTGCACCTACGAGGAAAAAATACAGGCAGTTACAAGAACAAGAATAATAAATGATCAGCAAAGCAAGGCATCCCAGGGTCAGAATAGTTTTTATTATTCCTTGACTAGCTAAGATGGCTGATTAACAGACTGACAGATCATGCATCTGACTTGGTTTACCGACTGACTGACTGACTGACTGACTGACTGACTGACTGACTATGTATCTGACTGACAAATACAACAGTGAGTACAGAACTTTTATATAGTTCTTGAGAAATGCAGTCCTGCCTCTTTAGATATACATTGTGTCCTAAGTTGGTCACACAAGTATTTTAAAAGTTGTTTTACAAGTTATTTTAAAAGTGCTACAGCAGACAGTTTTCCTTTTTTGGTATACAAGCACAGAGTAATCATTTCTTGCTTCAGCTTGCTTTTGTCATCATATGCTCTTCCTGCTTAATTGTCTTATCATAACATTTCTAAAGAGTATTTATTATTATTACAGCTGCAGCTTACATTATTGCTACTGTTGAATAATTCAGAATTAATGAAAGTTTGCAACTTATAAAGTTGTACAATACAAAAGCTTAATAAAAACTTTATATAAAGTCTGCAGCTTTGCAGCATGTATATGCAAGGCACATCTGCTCCAGTCATTCATTCTATAGATAATCTATGAAATAGAGCAATATACATTTTCTTATTTTTTTATGTTAATGGCATATATGTACATTTTACAAATTCATGTATTTTACATTATTTGCATCCTTTACACATATAGTTTAGGAATGTTTGATCGAAATAAAAAAGTACTGATTAATACATGTTTTATACAACTTCTAATAGAAGAGCCATTCCTGCTGTTACAATACATCAGTGCGTGTCAGTGTGTGACCCTTGTTTCAGGCTGCTGTGACCTTTCCATTCTATTTTTTCCTGTGTCAGTGTGTGACCTTTGTTTCAGGCTGCTGTGACCTTTCCATTCTATTTTTTTTCCTAACAAGTGACCGAGCTAACAATTCTAAAAACAATTGCAAAGTCTTATAGCTAGTTTGCATCTGTTGTCTGAAATTTGATTATTAGAAGAATTATTTTCAGTATAAATATTTATTTACATTAATAATTATGCCTTGATAAAGAGAGGAATTATTCATAAGCACTATCTTATCTTGACTGATGCTCTTTTAGACAGGCATTGTATTTCCATGCAGCTTTGTATTCATGTTTTCAGTCACTGGCATTCACATAAAAGATTGTTCACACATGCTGCTCAGGGAAGATTAAAGTAATGCTGGTATCTCAAGATTTCTATAACAGTATCTTTCATGAAACTGGCAATATCTGCTTGTTGTCTAGATCATTCCACCATGTTTGTACATAGGTGAGCAATGCACAAATGAGATTAACAAAGCTCAACATACATTATTGTTGTAAAAAAGCATTTAATAGTTTTAATCACTAAATGTGGGATTTGAACCTTGATCTACATATACTACATGCTGTGTGATTCATGATGTTTACCAGTTGTGCTACAGATGCACACACACACACACACACACACAATGCACAGATTTAATTCATTCTGTCTTGATCATAGAAGCAACTTCCATTAATTTTAATTTAAATTTCCATTTCACCATATTTGCGCTAAGCCATGCATTGTATACATATTAATATTTAAAACAAGGCAACATAAACAACATTATACAATACTTTTAACACACTTTACAGATTTTGGATTTGAAATATCAGACTAATGAAATTACAAAACACACTAAGGGTGTCCTAGTTTTCTTTGCCACAGAAACAACTTTGCAGCGATAATGCAAACCATTGTGCATACAAGTAAATCCCATTTCCTCCACATTATTAACAAGACATATACACTTGTACACTCTCAGTTGTTTGTACGTGTGTTGCTCACATATGTAGTGCAATGAGTGATCACACAACCACTTATGAGTATTGTTTGCACCAATGCAGCTCTGTCTTCTCTTTGTATTGTGTTCATTCTTCTCTTATCTGTGCTGTACTCACATACATGCAGTCTATAGGGCATCTTGTAACATTGACACTAAAATGTATGGTAAAATTGCATGACAGTAAAATACAGTTTTCACCAAAGGCAGTAAAAAGTTTGGCTATTAGTGAACTAAAAAGAGAAGTGTGTGCTGTTCACATTCCATGCTACAGTTACTTCTACACCTTGCAAGTGTATCCTGGGTGCCACACCCACTGTAGAAAAGGTAGTCTGAATTGCTGTTGTGTCTTCCTTCTCCCCTACACTAATCATTCACAGTTGCTATACATTAGCAACTAACACTGACGTAGTGCCTATACTATCTTTACACCTGATACATAAAGTCAAGCATTTGTGATTCAGCAAGGAGTTCACACCTCATTTGCATATTCATTGTGCTCAGAGGCCTGAATCTACAGTATAAAAAGGCAACTGTGTAGCTCTGGAACTTGAAGGTGAGGAGTGTTGTGTATGTGAAGAACAAAGAAGATTATTATTCATTTTGATATCTGCACAGAAGGTGTCTGATCTTGCTAAGGTATGATTGTATTTTTCAAGTACATGCTAGATTTGTTAACAAAGTGTTACAAAGAAATATATATATATATATATATATATATATATATATATATATATATATATACACATTAGTAAATGGAACATTATCTGTATGCACTTCTTATAGTTCACTATTGGCATAGGCATCTTGGTAGGCATTTTGCTTTCTCAGATAGTCAGCTGTTATTAACTTTCATCAGAAGTGTTACTGTTACAGCTGGTTATCTTATACTCTTCTTATGTTATTTCAAAGAAATGCAATGTGCTATACAGTCAATGACACAGGGGTGTTAGACTTCTAAGATGACCCATACACACCTCTAGTTGAGTGCTGGGCATAGTGAGAAGTGACTGGCAATCATATAAAATTTACTTTTCTGTTGTAAATGTGTACACATATTTTGTGAGAATTGTGTTAAAAGCATTTATAACAATTTATCTGGCATTCCTTGGTTTGTACAAACTGTCATTTGCCTTATGTTTTGGGGGTACAGGAGCCAAGTACCCTTTGTGTGTTGCCACAAGAAAAGTTGTGTTTCAAGAAGTTTGCTCTTGAAATTGTGTAGTCATCCTGTTCTTTCCATGGTAAATAATACCTTATTCCATTGGTATTCCTTGTTTTGGACCAAACAGTGGTTTGTGTGTGAGTGTGGTATGGTACAATCACATAGCCTTACATTTTAATAACTGAACTGTGCGTCTCCAGTGGTTAATATTGAAAATATAATATGTGTATATAAGCAGGAATTTCATTATGTGATATTTATGTGTTGTACCTTCTCTTTTTCTTGTCACATAGGATTATGGTACCCAAGCACACAAATCCTCATAAACCCCCGTTCAGTGACTCTGAAAAATAATGTCAGTGCTGGCATTCAGGCACCATGGCACCTTTCTGCTTGAGAGAGGACATGAAGATATGGCTGACAGAATGCAAATTTGGAACGAGATATTCAATTACATAAATGCTGTAGGGGGATGCACCAGGACTTATGATCAGGTGTGAAAACACTTGGATTTATTTGAATTTCTTTCTGTCTGTTTTTAAGAATTAAAGAATTATCATGGAAGCTTTGTCCATCTGGAATTCTTAACGTTGGTTCTTGTGGATTTGCACTTTATTGACACCACTTTCATTTTCCAACTGCAGCCAGGTTTGAGGGCACGCTCCTGGAGTTCAGGATTTATTTTTTGCTATCTGAGTCGGGTGGTACTCCTTCTTCAGTTCATTTGTTTTGTTTCTCTTCACTGGTTATCTGTATCATAGGGCCACTGATATGATTACATCAGCCCAGAGGATAGCAGCTGCAGTTGCCTGTGAGCAACTGGCTGTGGGGGGGGGGCAGCTACACAGCCACCACTGACACCAAATAAAGACTTCTTATCCACTGTCAGAGATCCACAGACCTCTGTGGAAATTGCACAACAACATGTGATTTTATTTATTTATTTATTTATTTATTTATTTATTTATTTATTTATTTATTTATTTCAGTTTGATAACTGGGGAAGTCCACTGGGCCATGAAGAGTCCATTTTCAGTGGAGGCCCAGGGAAAAAGCTCCAATGAACAGTTACAGAGAAATAGAATATACACCCAATTGTTGAGAATATGCAGCATACAATAAAATAATGTGATAACATACAACAACTTCACAGAGAAATACAGCATACAATACAATAACATGATATTTTTCATACAGACATATGATAACTATATGTGAATTAATTACTTGTTTTAGTAAGTTAAGGTAACAGTTAAGAGAGAGGATTGGGTGCAATAGGTGACTGTCACATTAGGGTATAGTGGGGTGACTATAGAAGTAGTTGTTGCAGAAAGAGTGGGGAGGTTGATGGCTAGAGGGGGGATTTAAGTTGGGGAGTGGGGTGTGGATATCCATTGAGTAGGAAGATAGGAGAACAAGAGAGAGATTTGAATTTAGTGTGGTCCTGGGTATTGTGAAGAGTAGGGGGGAGTTCCATAGTTTAGAAATGGAGTAGGAAAGTAGGAGGTGGCCAGGGGGTCATGATGGATGGTGGATCTGTAGGAGTATTTGGTTTTCTGATCTGAGTGAGAGTTTAGGGATGTAGGGGCTTAGTGTGGTAGAGAGAGTGGGGCAACTAGTAGGTTTGTGGATGAGTTTGTGGGCATTACTGAGTTTAAGCAAGGTCAAGTAATTGGGAAGTTCGAGCCACTTTAGAGTATGGAGAGTGGTAGTGGTAGGAGGAGTTTTTTGAGTTGGTAGCAAATTTGCTTATTTTTATTATACGTGATTCAAGCTTGGATTGTAGAATGAGTTGGAGATTGTTTAATAGGGGATGCCATACATAAGAGTGGGGAGAAGGTTGGAAGACGCTAGGGTTTTTCTGGTGGAGGGGGAGAGGGAGCGGTTGTGCCTGTATAAAAGTCCTAGTTTTTGGTGTTTTTTTAATGGTGGATTGAATATGGGTATTACATTTTAGATGCTCATCAATGATGATGCCAAGGAGTTTGGTATTAGATATTTCAACTGGGATGTTATCGCTACTGAGTATTGAGAAATAGTTTTTGTTTATTGGGGAGTTTCTAGAGGGGGAAAAGATCATCAGTTTTGGTTTATTAACATTAAGGACAAGATGGTTATTTTTCATCCAAGATTCTGTTTTAGAGAAGGTTAACTGAGTTTTTAGGAGTAGGTTGGAGGGGGTGTAAGCAGAACAGATGATAGTTGAGTCATCTGCATATTGGATTATTGATCAGTCAGGGATGGCAAGGTGAAAGTTGTTAATAAATATATTGAAGAGTAGTGGTCCTACAACAGAACCTTGTGGGACCCTGTTGGGGTGTGGTGAAAGGTGGAGGTTGATGATTTCCATTGAATGGCTTGTTGACGTTCAGAGAGGTAGCTTGAGAACCAGGTTAAGGTGGAGGTGGAGAGGTTCAGACACAAGAGCTGAGTTAAGAGTAGAGGGTGGGAAATGGTGTCAAGAGCTTTGGATAGGTCTAGAAACAGGGAAAATACAAGTTTA
The DNA here is from genome assembly GCF_019279795.1 of Protopterus annectens. NCBI lineage: Eukaryota > Metazoa > Chordata > Ceratodontiformes > Protopteridae > Protopterus > Protopterus annectens. Next base: position 1,669,309,443 of record NC_056731.1, on the reverse strand, counting down.
CCAGAGTTGCAAGCTTGATTTATGGTTTTGAGAAAGGATAGGAGGGCAGTCATGGTACTGTGGCCAGGGTGGAAGCTATGTTGAGTATGGGTAAGAAGGTTGTTCTGGGTAAGATATGACATGAGTTGAGTATGGACACATTTCTCCAGGATTTTTGAAAGAGTGAAAGAATAGCTATAGGTCTGACATTGGAGGTATCAGTGTTTTGCCTCCTTTATGTAGTAGGCTGATGTATGCTTGGCACCAGATAGATGGCACATATGCTTCTTGGATGGACCTGTTGATTAAGATGGAAATAGGAAGGGCTATACTGTCTGTAGATAGTTTTAGGAAGGTTGCAGGGAGATTGTCAGGTGCATTCTGGCTAGGTTTTAGTTGTAGTAGTAGTTTTTTTTATAGTACATGTGGGAATGAGTTCAAGGATGAAGGGAGGGAGGGGAGTGAGTGGTTGGTGGGTTTGGGGGGTGTGGAGGAATTGATGTTGGAGGGGGTGAGGAAAAGAGGAGGATAGTTTGGCTATGCAATCTATGAAGGAGTAAAACTGAGTGGCAATGTCCAGATCAGTAAGGTTTGGGTTTGGGCAGGGACTGTCTTTGTTACCAGGGTGGAGGAGGGAAGAGCTAGAGGCCCAGAACTTTCTAGGGTTGGTTGATTGGTCGGTTTGAAGTCTGAAGTAGTATAATTTACGATCTCTGGTTATAAGTTTTTTATAGAGTTATGAAGATGTTTGAATTCTAGTAACTAGTTTGATAGTTTGTTTTTTATATAGTTTCCAGGTTTTATCTCTTTGTAGTATGGCAAGTTTGATTTCTTTAGACAGCCAGGGGGAGGCATTGGCTCTGATTTGTTTGGTTCTTATAGGGGCATGGTTGTTCAGAGTGTTTATGAATGTATACTTGAAGTAGGTAGTGGCACTGCCAAGAGGGAGGGTTCTTGGCAGGACCAACCAATAAGTCCTAGACATTCAGAGAAGGTTTGAGTGTTGAAGTGGGAGACACTGCATGTGTGTATGGAATGGTGTTTTTGCTGGAGAGGACACGGGTGATGGTCAGCAAATGCAGGAAGTTGGTTGCTGAGGGGGTCTGGAAGGATACCTGAGTCTGAGATAAGGTTGGGATGGGATGCAAAGATCCAGTCGATGATGGTGCCAGAGGACCCATCTTTGCTTGGCCTGTAAGGGAAGTTTATAAGCTGGATAAAATTGAAGAGTGTGACTGACTGAGATGGGGCTAGTGTATTCATTGAGGCCCAATTTATGTTAGTGTCACCTAGGATGTAGGTTTCATTTTTTATGTTGGAGGAAAACAGGGAGAAGATATCTTCAAATATTGGGATGTTTTTACCAGGGGGTATATATAGGGCAGCTATACATATGGATTTGTGATTGTTTAGTTTTAGTACAGCAGTAGTGATTTCAGTGTGGCTAAAGTTAGGGATAGGATTGGTGTAAGGAGTTAAGGTATAGGTGGAAGAGAAGACTATAGCAATATTTCCACCTTTTTTGTTAGAGCTATCATTACAAATTATTTGGTAGCTGGGTGGGAGAATTTCATTGTCCTTTATGGAGGGTTTAAGCCAGATCTATGAGATGGCAGTTATGTCTGGATGGTTACGGTGAAACCATGCATGGAGGTTAGGGATTTTATTAATTAGGCTTTGGCCACTGAAAGTGGCAAGACATATTGATTTATGGGTGTGAGTGTGTGTGTGCTGGGAGTTGGGGGTGGAAGCTGGGAGTGTGGGCCCTGGGTTGGGGTGAATGCCTCCAGAGACATGTTTCTGGGAGGACAAGTATGTGCCAGGAGTAACTTTCAGGTAAGCTTACATATGTCAGTCTGTAAGATTTGCTTGTGTAGTAAAATATTGTAAGTAATAGTTCATGTGTTTTTTATTTATTTTTTGGATTAACCTATTGATAAATTGATAGCTTTAATGCCACATTTTTCTTCATAGGTTCATAGGTTTATACTAGGCTATCTGCCCTAAGGCATTTATAAGCCTAGCCCAAATTTTTGTGGCTTACGCCACCCCTTATATGAAAAAATACTGTGCCCATTAGTTTGTTGTGCCTCTGTCCAGCAGTGACACAGAGATGATTCCCGGGATAAACCTACGATCTCCCATCCACAGGTCAAGATTTCTCTTGAACAGAGCCAGCGAGGTGCTCTGCCTCACATGGACCGGGATTTTATTCCACAGCATAGGGAGTCTCTGAGTGATAAATCTATCCCTCCAGCACGTCCTATTTATATCCGTGCTAAGGTTTAAGTCACTTGCTCTAGTGGTTTTGGTGGATTTGGATTTTTTGAGGTGGAGCATGTCCATTAATTCTGGGTTGGACATGGCCTTGTATGTCAGGCACATGTCACCTCTGAGCAGACGGTATGCAACTGAATAGAGCTGGAGTTTCTTCAATCTGGCAGCATATGACAGATTTTGGAGTCCCTTTATCCTTTTGGTGAGGAACATTTGGGGTCTCTCCAATTGCTGCAGATGTCGGGTGAGATACATCCCGAATGGGGCATTGTACTCGATCATTGGTCTGATAAGTGAAGAGTACAGGGGAACAATGACCTCACTAGATCTGGATGTGAATCCCTTCATGATCAGGTGGGCAATGTTGAAGGTCTTTCTAACCACTTTAGCAATGTGAGTGTCAAAAGAAAGGCCACTGTCAACCTGGGTCCCCAGGTCCCTGATAACCTCTTCTGTGCTTAGTGGATTGCCACCTATATGGTAGCTTGGGGTTACCTTGTTTTTCCTGAAGGGTATGACTATACATTTTTTGGAGTTTAACTTCAGGCCATGGCTCTGGCACCAGCTATCTGTTTCCGTGAGTCCCTTCTGAAGGATATCCGTGTCTGATGCACTTTCCACTATGGCGTCCAGTTTGCAGTCGTCTGCAAACTTTGTCAGCCAAAGTCCTCCCATGTTGGCCTGTACTTCTGAGAAGTAGATGCCGAACAATAGGGGGCCAAGGACCGAGCCCTGTGGGACACCACTTGTGACCGGCTTGGAGTCTGACATAGCGCCAGCAACTCTAACCCTGTGGGTTCTGTCCTTAAGCCAGTTTGCAACCCATCTTGTGACATATGAGTTTACATTTAAGCTGGTAAGTTTTTATACAATACCCGAGTGGGGTATTGTGTCGAAAGCCTTTGCAAGGTCAAGGTAGGCTGTATGGACTGCCTTTCCTCATCAATGGCCTTGGTGACTGTTTCGAAGAAGTCGACCAAGTTCAAAAGGCATGATCTGCCCTTGACGAAGCCAAACTGGGTCGGGTCCAATGTCTGCAAGTCCCCTATATCTTTGTTTATGAGCTCCATTATGATCCTCTCCATAGCTTTGCAGACTAGACTTGTTAAGCTTATGGGGCGGTAATTACCAGGGTCCGTAGAGGCACCGCCTTTGTGGAGTGGGACCACAGTTGCCGTACGCCACTCCTTGGGCATGTATCCTGTGGTAAGGCTGAGATTAAACAGCTGCCTTATGTGCGGGTTTAATTCCTCATTTAGCTCGTGTAGCACACAGCCGGGGACACCATCCGGTCCCATTGATGCTGTGTTTTTAGCTTTAGAGAGAGCAGCTTTCACCTGCGCATTTGAGATGTCTGGGAGGCTACACTCCACTGGGATACTTATCTTTCCTTTAGGGGAGGAGAGGGGGGTGAAGTTTGCACTGAACCTGTCTGCCAGTATGTTGGCAATGTCTGTGGGTTCAGTGATTTTTGTATCATTTTGGACTAATTCTGAGCTTATCTAAGAGTTTCCACCCAGGTTCCTAACATAGCTGAAAAAGGCCTTATGATTGTCCTTTGAATCCATGGCAATTTTTCTCTCAAAATTGGCCTTAGTTGATTTTATGAGAGCTCGTATTTTTTTACTAATAATGATCAGGGGTGACTTCCCTTTTATGGATTTTGTTCTATCATGTAATAGCTTTCTCCTCTTATTGTAAAGTTTGTTAATGGCTGGGGTCCAGCAGACTGGACGTTTGCCCTTTGTGGAAAGAGTCTTGGTTTTATTTGGGATTGCCTGATCCATGCAGTCCTGGAGGTGTTCATAGAAGGTATTTGTAAGGGCTTCCGCAGCTTGGGTTGTGGTTTCCACTGGCTCAGGGGCCTTGAAGGATACCACACCAGTCTTGAGTAGTGTGAAGTTTGCTTTAGAGAAGTTCTTCACTGTGGTCTTTTTTGTTTGGGGTGGGGGCGGGATGTGGATTTCCAGTGAGATTAGTTTATGATCAGATCTCACCAATGAGGGATATACTTCCGGTGTGGAGCATTTTGTCCCCATGTTTGTGATAATGAGATCTAGTATATTTTCTCCTCTTGTGTGAACAGTAACTAGCTGTTCCATGGCAATTGAATTTATGAACTCCAGGAACCGTTGGGCTAGAAAGTTAGGGCTTGAGTAATGTTCCCAGTCTATATTCGGGTAGTTGAAGTCACCCAATATGATGGTGTTTGGAGATACATTTATACCCTCCAGTGTCTTCAGGAAGTCTGTGTGGGGTTCCTGAGTTTGAGAGGGTGGCCTGTAGCATGCTACAATTTGTAGAGCAGTTTTGCCTATGGTTAGTTGCACCTGGATGGTTTCCAAAGCTTCGTGCGTTGCCACCAACCTGGAGGTGTGGGTATCCTTTATGAATATGGATACACCCCCTCCTTTTGTGGTGTGGTCCGGGTTTTGGGACCGGAACACATGATATGAGGTAAAACCTAATAGTGCCGGGGTGCACTCAGGAGCCTTGAACCAGGTTTCAGTTACAGCACAGACATCGATGTTCTCCATACTGAAAAGGGCCTCGAGTGCATGCATTTTGAGATTTAGACTTCTGGCATTGAGCAGCATTACCCTCAGTTTCTTCCCATTTTTGTTTTCTAGGGTGGTAGGTTTAGAATTTGAGCCTTGCCTAAAAAAGGCACTATGGGGTGGCAAGAGCCTTAGCCAATATCCGGAATCCCAGGGGTGACAGGTGCAAGCCGCCCTCATGAAGCAGCATGGCTTGTCAAGCATGTCATCCCAGGCAGACAGACACTGGATCCCCTTTGAATGACACCAGACATTAAGCCAATTGTTAAAGCTGATCGTCTTGTCTCTATATTGTGGCATCATTCTTGGTGAAGGAAGGATACTGCTCAGGGTCAGGGTCATACCTGCCTGGGCTACATAATCAGAGAGCTCCTCTATGTCTCTTTTCATGTAGTCCAGGGAGGTACGTCTCAGGTCGTTCACACCAGCATGGACAATGACTGTGTCATATTTGTACTTGCCGTGGAGTGACCCGAGTGCTTGTGTTATGTGGTGGATTCTAGCGCCCGATAGACAGCTTACTGTGACCCTCTCCTTGTTCAGCCTGGTGAGTGGGACGTCAGTGTGTCTGACTATGGAGTCACCTATGACAAGTATGTTTGGTGTTGTATTTGGCCTTAAGGGCTGTGACTGCGTTGCACACTGCTTTTGTGGTTTATGTGTTGCTTGTGGGGTGTCTTGAGGTAGCAGTTGTTTGGGTGTCTGCTTTGGAAGCCTCTGCTGTTTAGGTAAATTTTTACTCAGAGCCTCCGAGTATGTCTTTGTGTGTTTATGTGTTTGATTCAGTGGTGTGGTAGCATTATGTGAGGCTGGGTTTGTGGTGTGTGTAGTTGCCTTCTCCTCCTGTCTGGTCTTGCCAGTCCTGAGTTGAGAGAGCTCAGCCTCCAGTTTGGCTAAATAGCTGCATCTCTCGCAAGTATTTGTGTTATGTGGGAGATTACACATGAGATTTGGGTGGACATGTCAGCCAAGTTTCAGTTAAAAGTATTGTTAATGGACATGTAGGCAAAAACTGTGTATTTCACTGTCCCCCTGTGTTATTGCAGTTGTGATGACTGCATCCTTACCTTGCTTCTTCCATGACCACCCTCCCTAACAAGTGTGGAGTTATCATCTGCACATGGTAAGGCAAACATTTTTATTTGATTATTAGTGACCATTTGTCAGAAATATGCAGTTATCTGTATGTGTGAGGTGGGTATCATGATTGTGTGTATTTTGCTATACCATCTGTGATAATGGCACCAGTGTTAGTTTGGTATTCTATATTAAATTTTAGTGTAGGTATTAATTTTGTTCCTGTGTTTGTTGCTTATTATCGCAGATGATCCTGGCAGTGGAAGTGTAGGCCTTGTACTACCTAATGTCAGAGTATTGATAGACTGTGATGATGGTATTAGCTAAACAAAAGAACAGTCAGAGGGTGGAGAGTTTGAATCTGACACTGAGGTTGACATTCAGCCATCCACTGTATTTCCTTCAGACACAGCCAGTAGACTTATGCATTGCATACCTATTCCAATAACCCTCAGATGTTGAACAGGTGGAGGATGACATACTTGATCAGGGTAGTGTGGTAACTCTGGCTTCAGTGCCAGTTGACTCTGGCCATAGCAAATGTGTGGGCAAGATTCCATGCAGGAGGGTTGTTAAGGGTACTCAGAGGAGACTTGCTGTCATCCTTTCACCTAATCCTGTTGTGTCTTGATGTGCCACTTGACGTATGTTTAGGGCCATCATTGAGGCATAAGCTTATTGCAGTTGGGCCTCTGAGTACATGCTTAGGGTTGTAGATGTGGCACAGGCTAACGCACTTGACTGCCTCCAGTGTGTGGCTTATTCAATGGATCGGATGAATGACACAATGGAACATGCAGTGTCTGTGATGGAACATCTGCTGGGAGGGGGACAGCATCCACGTGGATGTAGGTCAGCAGCACTATCTGATGTTAGCCATTGTGGCCATACCTGATCATGCTCCTGTAGTGGCACTACTTCCACTGCTCCATCAGAGAGTGAGGTATCCACACCTACATGCGGTCATGTTCCTGGGTATACTCTTGATGAGAGCTCATCCAGCAGATATCAATCATGTTCAGGTAGCAGCAGTGCATCTAACCATGGGCCACTACAACTCCTGCCAGAGCCAGTTCTCATGGTCAGGGGCAATGAAGATGAACTGTTATCTACACCATGCATGGCTCACACCTGTCCTATGTACCTGGATGCAGCATTAGCACACAGCTTGGCTGTGTTATTGCAGACACTCACACACACACACACACACACACACACACACACACACACACACACACACACACACACACACAAACATACACATTTCACCTTGAGTGCCTATACAGGCAAACACACATAACAGTTACATGGGTCAGTCATGAGGCTTACAGCTCATTCAGTCTCAGTGACCATCTGATACTTTGCCAAAATTTCTGCCTGCCTGTCTGTCTCACTCACATGCAATCACTACCTTTTGTGTCAGCCTTGGCATCCTGCCCCTCCCCACACACACACAATACCCTGCACAAATGATGATAACTGTGCCATCTCCTTCATTTTCAATCTTTTGGATTTAGAGATACATAAGTCTTTTGTCTGATGCCCAGGGTCCACAGCTGACCAACTGTTTAGTATATATGTGTTTGTGATGCTCTTTTGAAAATTGTACTGCTTTCTTACAGGTTTATGTATTGTGTGTATCTCTGATGCATGCAGCCTATTAGTTAATAAAAATTATACAACGACACCCCATTAACATTCCAAAACATGCACGCTGATTTGTCAGCATGCCCATTGTAAATCAGACTTATACTAATGGAAAAAGGTCCGGTCACCCAGACTTTTTCCATTAGTATAAGTCTTTTTTTTTGTGTGTGTGTGTTGGACACCAATGGTGAACGGAAGAGCTCTGTTGCTAATATCTCCCTATGTTAAATGAGTTTAACATAGCAAGATAGCTTAAAAAAAAGCAACGGAGAAAGGAAGATCTCCGTTACTTTTTTTTAAGCTATCTCACTATGTTAAACTCGTTTAGCATAGTGAGACACATTTTTAAAAGCAACGGAGATCTTCCTTTCTCCATTGCTTACACACATAGCTCTGATGTACTGCGTAACCATATGCATGCGCAGTACATCAGAACTGACACAGAATACTGGACAGCTCTGGAAGGGCAGCAAGGAGGCATTATACAATGCCATTATTTAAGAAAAGTAAGTATTTTTTTTCTTAAATAATGTCATTGTATAATAACAATAACCCACTTCTGGTGGTAATGCTGGATTTACTCACAGTTGTCTTTGTTTGGCCACTCGGGCTTCACCCTCGTGACCAAACCACACCAACCGTGGGTAAATCCAGCATTACCCACACCCAGGTGTGGGTTATTGCTTAAGAAGACATCTTTTGACAGTCAGTCCTGTCAAATATTGGTGACATTGCTGTAAAACTCACACACCTTCTACTTAGTTGCATTAGCAAGAAACAGCATACAAGGATATGCCATTCATTTGTTCTTAGCCATTTATTTTCCTATTCCAGATTTAATACTTACCTTGATAGTCCATCAGTTAGAAGAGTTTTAATTTGGGGCTTACGCTATGTGATGCTAGCAGCAGACAGTCATTACATGCTAAGTAAAGGCTGTGAGTGGTGCCTGGCATTAATGTTACTGCATGTATGTATGTATGTATGTATGTATGTGCATAGGATGAAGGTTTTACCCCCTTAGGTGATGAGCGTGTGTGCTATCCATTGTCTCTTGGCCAGGGGTTTGGTATGTTGTGCCCACCTACATCTACCAACACCCACAGCAGCTGGTGTTCCCCCTCTTACTCCCCACTGCATGTGGCTGTCGTGACCTTGCCAGTGGTGGTGGGATCTGCGCCCCTTCCCCTTGGTGTTCCTGCTGAAGCTGTTTTCTCAGAATAATATTGTGAAGAATGGCACAGATAATGAAAATATCAGCACAAGTATGGGAATTATACTGCAGGGCTCCCCTGTTTGAATCTAGACATCAGAACTGTGTCTTCAGCAGCCCAAACATATGCTCTGTGATGCATTTTGTTTGTGTGTGTGCTTCATTATAGCATTCTTCGGTGAATGGGTGTATATCTTTGATGGATGTCATCAGCCATGGCTTGAGTACATAAACTGTATCCCCTAATAAATGACTCCGTGGGATGTCCGCCCTAGAAAACCTCTGATAGAGTTGAGATTTGTGCCATATATGGGAATTGTGGCAAATGCCTAGATTGCAAGCACTAACATTCAGGATGATTCCCTTTGTATTACACATGACCTGGCAGTTAATGGAATGGAAGCTCTTTCTGTTTGTGTACAGCCTTCCCTATTCCCTGGGCAGTGCTTTGATTTCAATGTGCATGCAGTCTATGGCACCCAAGACTCCAGGGTAGTGTGCTACAGGGCATAAATCCTGCATAGTTGTAGCTCTGTCCTTGGGTGTATGAGGAAAATGTATGCAGTCTCTGGCATGTTGTAGTTTAGCATTCAGGAACTGATGTAGGATCCTGGATGTTGATGCCTGTGACAACCCCAGCATATCCCCTATTGATCTCTGGAGGTTCCTGTAGTTAATATTCTAAGTGCAACACACACCTAAGTTTCCATAGGTATTGGCTCCCCTTGGTTTGCCCTTTCTTTCAGTTGAAAACAACAGAGGTTGTAGTGTTCCTGTAGTGTATCCCTATGCACACTGTAGCACTACAATTTCTACCTCATGCAGACCATGAACATTTAAACGGGATCTAAACACAGTTCTCCTTCTTGGCTGAGGTCTATTAGCAGCCACAGCAGCATAAACTTGGGACTCTTGTATATACACTGTGTAGAGCCACTTACTGAATACAAAACGGTGCACTATCAAGTGCAAGTCGCACCATGACTCGCACATGGTCTTAGTGCACAGTGTAGGCTTTATTGTATCTGCAGCTATATGTATGAGAGTGTGCATGTATGCACAGGCATATACAACTAGAGACACTTCACTTCCAAAACTTTTTTTGTGTAAAAAAATCCTTTAAAGTAGCTCTGTTGTACAGTGCAACCACCAAAACTCTCTTTATATAAATGTGGTGTAAAAGACTTAATTTAATGTTTGTGTATTGCACAGTGCAATTAATTTATTGTTTTAAATCTTGAGATGTCTTTTTATAAAGTTATAAATGGTTTTGCTCATTTTTTTATAAATTTGTATATGTAAATATCAAGCATTTCTCCATGGTTATTCATTAAAAAGGAACTTTATTTCTCACTCAGACTTTCCCCTTTAAAAAAAGTAAATAAGCAATGGGAGTGATGCGGCTAAAGCTCCAGGCTCACATGTATGAAATAGGCCTGCTGCTTCTATTTCCACTTTAGTCTGAAGTCCCGTCCTATTGAAGCACTACACTACTACTTCACTTACAATTTTCAGTTCCATAGCCACTAGACACATAATCCAGCACTGAGTACAGTGGAGGCAAGTATAGCTAAACTACCAAGCAAAGAGAGTGAAGCACTGGCACAAGGAAACCAATCACTCCTTTTTTCATTAATCAGTTTATTAACCATAGGGTCCTTGATTTTGGATTCATGCATTACATATGTAAATACGGTAAACCGTGCTGTGTAAGGAAACAACTGACATATGAATTAAATGGGAACACTAAAAGCACAGCCACAACACAAACAGCAGAGAAGATGTGGTTGAGGTATATGAAAGACAGGAATCAAGGTGATTCAGCAGTTCCTGTGCAACACTGGAAAATACAATGGGAGAAAATGGACTTAACATAGTACAGTGTAACACTTCTTAAAAATATTAAGTGCATTAACAACATAGTGTGCTTCCTAAGACTGTGCAGTTGGTAGAGAAAATAGATGATGAGCAGACATTCTTGAATTTGTGCTGTGCTTTTTCCACCATTTTACAAGAAAAATTCATACAGATGTGTAAAGTATTGTGAATGGAGCATGTTTATTTGACATCCATTTGTGATTGTCTCATTGGTATTACCTGTGTTCATACTGGTCACCAAACAGTTATTTTCTTTTCAGACAATTGTTGAATTTGCCAGGAGTAGTAGAGAGACATATTAGTGTGTGGTCAGAAGACTGTCCCTCTTTAGTATTAGTAAGGATTCCTGAAGTAGTTATGTGCATAATTTCACAAGAGATGATTACTAGGCAGGCAGTAAATTGGGGAATCAGACAAAGGGTAAAATGAACATGGATGACAAATGAATGTAAAAGAGTACATGAGCAAGAGAATATCATTAATAATGTAATTTCATACAGTATACATTCATATAACTTTTCCAAAGCTAACTACAGCCTGTTAAGAGATGGCATATTAAATTCTAAGCCCCACCACACTCAGAGAACACATTGGCCTATTCAGAAGTGCTTATGGAAATCTTGTACAAGCATGTAAATAAATGCATAGAAACAGCAGTACCAAATTAAAATAAACTTAGGACAAAATACAAAAACAAGCCCCTTGTTGGATCCCCAGTACAAATAGGTTGTACAAGAGAAAGAAAATCCTGTACAAAAATAGGAAGGAGGCACAAAAGACAAAAAACTCTTTCATCAGTCTCAACAAACAACTTAGAGGACAAATCAAGTCCACCAAATCCAACTTCAAGGCTAAATAGCCTCCCAGGCTAAGGATAGCCATAAGGCATTTTTTACTTATGTATACAACCTTAAAGGGAACACCCAACAGTGTGCTGAACTAATACTAAATGTAACTTCCTATACTGAACTGAGAAATATAGCAAATTTGCTGGCCAATAAATTTAGCTCCAATTTTACACCACTGTCACTGCTCCCCCAATTTCCCCTTCAGGAAATACACTCTAACATTTCTCGCCCACCTATCATTAAAGAACAGGCCTTCACTGCACTCTCCAGAGCTAAAAACTCAGTGTCGTAATAATATCCTAGGATGCCTCCTAAATAACTTGAAGCATGACCTGCCTGGCCTGCTAGAATCTCTATTCAACCACAGCCTCCAGACAGGCTTCTTCCCTAGGGAATGGAAGACTACAACTGTCATCCCTCTACACAAAGGCAGACCATCAACAGACCCAGGGAACTACAGACCCATAAGTTTGACTAGTCTTAAATGCAAGACCATGGAAAGAATTATTGCAGACCTGATAGACAAAGACATACAAAATCTTCAAACATTGGACCCATCCCAGTTCATTTCATCAAGGCAGGTCATGACTACTAAACTTGGTTGACTTCTTTGAGAAGGTCACTAGAACCATGGATGAGGGCAAAAGAGTGTATACTGCCTACCTTGACCTGGCAAATGCATTTGACACAATGCCTCACCTGGGCATTATAGACAAACACACAGATTTAGGCATAAATCCCTGTGTCAGCCAATGGCTAGCCAAATGGCTCAAAGAGAGGACAAATGAAGTCAGGGTAGGGGAATCCACCTCCACCAAGAGGCCTGTTACTGGTGGTGCCTCACAGGACTTGGTACTAGGACCTTTCCAGTTTGGAATATATTTCTCTGAAGTCAAGGCAAATGAAGTGGGCCTTTGGCTGACCAAATTTGCTGGCAACTTCAAGCTGGGTGAAATTACTGAATCCTCCAAATATGTGGTTATCTTCCAGGAGCATCTGACACAGACAAATAACTGGTGCCAGAACCATGGCTTAAAATTCAATGTAAAATGCATAATTATACCATTTGCAAAGATGAGCACCCCTGCAAATTACAACATTTATTACATCCCCTAAGAGTAGACTCAGCAGTAAGGGACTTGGGAGCTCAGGTTGACAGTATCCTGAACTTTTATCACCATGTGTCAATGGTAATGAGAAAATCTTTCTATATGGCGTAACTTATAAGTAAGGGCATAACATCCAGATCTAATGAAATCATAGTCTCACTATACTCAGCCTTCATTAGACCAGTAAGCAAGTACAATGCACCCTTCAGCATGTACCTGACCAGATATTTGCAACAGCTGGTGTGGCCACAGAGGTTCCTCACTAAAGGAATACAGGTGTAAATAATATATCATATGTGGACTGCCTTAAAGCCCTGTCCCTGTACTTGGTCTCCTACAGACTACTGACTGGATATCTATGACTAACCTACAAGACATTCTCTGATCCAGCCCTGATGGATTTGTTGCACATTTGCAAAATAAACAGCACAATAATTATCCAATCTAAGCATCTAAACTTTGTTTGTGACATAAACAAAATATGTTGAAGGGGCAGGTATGTGCCTCAGATTACTCCTTTTCTGGAACATATTCCCCACTCTTTTGAAACAGAACTCTTCCCTAAGCTTATTAAAATGCAGTTTGGACCAGTGGCCAGTTGACACAAATTCACCCCGGCTTATCATCTGTGGTCCTTATGGACTGAGGTAGTTTGTAGGTGCCCTTACGCTCAGCCATATACAAATGTCATTCTAGCCCATGGGCATTAATAATTAGGAAAACTGGGGCATGAATGGCTAGGCTGAAAAAGGTCATAGAGCCATTAGTCTAGTAAGTTGGTATGATCCAATAATCTTGAGGATTCCTTATGAATCTTCAGAAGTACTCTGGATACTGGTGGAAAGGGTAGAAAAGCATACAGGAACAGAAGTAGTTGAAGTATTTTAAGGAAAGTACCCAAGTTTTCAGCGGTAATGTTGTTACCTCACAGCAAGAGGTTCTCCCGTTCGATTCTCGGCTTGGCTTGGGAGTGCCTTCTGTGTGGAGTCTGCATGTCCTCCCCGCGGTTGGGTAGTGTTTGAAAGACATGCGTTCGTAAATGGGCGTGCCATCGTTGAAGGTTGGGCGTCGAGCTGGCACCTCGGCATTTCATAAAAAATCTACTGCCAATCATTAGCAGACCGGAGTTCTGCTGTGGCAACCCCTTACCAGGAAAAAGCCGAAAGACAAACAACAATAACCCAAGTTTTCCTTTCCTGTTCCTTCAGGTAAATCTGCCAACCAGAGATTGTTCTTAGAGCTCTTATTTTCAATCTCTCACAGTCTGTCCCATACTAACTGCAATTCTATATTATGCTTGCTGAAGCATGTATTATATTCTTGAACCCAGTTATATTGACAGTTTACAAATGTTACTATTTGAGATGTACACTCTGTGTAGTTTTCTAATGACTGCTTTTGTATCTCAGTCTCATTTCATAGAGGTTCCATACCTTCTAACATTCTAGTGATATGTAACATTAGATTATCCAGCTTATTTCTGCCACTTATGGCTGTGTTGGTAAGCCATGCATGTTGCTGATCTCAGTCATATAGTGCAGGATTAAAGGGAACTTCTATGATCACAAATTCACTGAATGATACCAGCATGGCTAAAAATGTACTGTATGAATTTTCTTTAATATTTTATGTAAAACCTACACTGATAAATAGTTCAAATTACACAAATAGCACTTATTTTGTCAGTGCTCATATGGCAAAGCTGCTCATACCATGCTGTCTATCTTTGCCCCCACCAGAAGTATTTCATTCTAATGAGTTCTTTCTACTCTAATTTAAAGTATGATTTTACATAAACTGAGTGCGATTTGTGATCTTTTGATTTTATAGAATATTATTTTTTTAAGAGAACAAGCACTTGCCAGTGCAAAATGTTAACTCATACTGTGGTAGATAAATGTACACAGTCAAACACATAAATAAGACTGGAAGGTTGGCATAATGGTTAAGGTGTTTACCTTATAGAGACAAGGGGCAGGGTTTGATTCTCACATTAAATAATTGGCTAGCCTTAAAATAGCTCATAAGGGTAGTTAGCCTAGTAATACTCTTATCAGCATAGATAAATCCTTCATTTGAGCCTACAGCCATACCACCCTGAATGTGTCTGATCTCAGACACTAAGCAGTGTCAGGCCTGGTTAGTACATGGATGGAAGATCGCCTGGCAATACCAGGTGTACTGTAGGCTTAGGTAATGTGTGTTTACCATAATGGTTAAGGCCTTCACCTCATAGGCACAAGGTACAGAATTTTATTCTGGTCTTGGGTAGGCGTAAATGACCTTTCAGGACAGTTAGCCTAGTATTCATCTATGAACCTATATGGTTAAATTTTAAGGTGGAAGGTTGGCATAATTGTTAAGGTGTTTACCTTACAGACACAAGGTATAGGGTTTGATTCTCACATGGGATAACTGGATAGGCTTAAAATGGCCCGCAAGGCCAGTTAGCCTAGTACTAATATATGAGGCAGAGAAGTAAAATAAATCGAGGCAGGAATGTTATGCTGCATCCTTACTGTCGAGCTAAACAATGTTTAAGTAGAGGAGGGAATGTGACAGCAGTGACATGTCAGGATACAACTTATCGATCAGAACTCATAGAGGATAACTGCTGGGGTGGAGAACTGAAGAGGATCAGTTGTAAGGGTTCACCCTAACAAAGGGCGGTTGTTGTTTTGTGGGACAAGTAATGACATGGTGGCATACTGAGCATCCAGGGTGGACTTCATGCTTTTCATTTTTTTGTTTTTTTGTTTTTTTTGTGGTTATGCACCAATAAAGGTTAATGTTTCTTTTCAAGTTTTTGTCATTACTCTTGATCTGGTTTACATCTGTGTTAAGTAAAACACTGGCTGAATTAGTGATCATAGGAGAAGATTGTCAACAACAGCTATGGAAAAGTTAAGATGCCCACCAGGGCGGCAGGAACAGACTACACATTTGGTTTTGAACAGTCAGAACCAGGGAAGAGTTAAATGCGTACAGCTGGATTTTACATGTCTGCTGTGAATTTGTTATTTATGCTCCTGCTACATATCAGACATGAACTGCATGCAAATGCCTGTCCCCATTTATAAAATGAATCCTCAGTGCCTGTTTCCAACAAGCTATTATTACACAGGCTCAGCCATCAGCATGCCTTCTTGTTTTTGTCTCCATCATAGAATGCTTGTGCCACACATAACCCCATTTTCAACCCAGAAATAGGAAAATATACTGCTGATCACTTAAACCTGCTCATACATCTATGTTCCTTACATGATGAGGCTATTTGTTGACAATAGGTTACTTACATCTCAGTCAGGATTGCAGTATCTGCTCCAGTATAGAAGGCATACTTGCATGTATAGTCCCCTTATATATTAAGCAGTGGCTGCTAAAACAATAGAAGGAAGACCATCTGTAGCCATGCCATGAATTATGACATATGTCTAAGGAAGGTGTGTTGAGCAAGCACATGAATATTCATTGATATGGCTCTCAAAATCTAGTGGATACGGAGGCTAGCCTACCCACAGCATATATTTCAGTTCCAGAGAAAAACTACAAAGATTATGTATTGGGTCAAAAATGCCATTTTAAAATATTTTGATAAAACTGTAAATACTTGCAGAACATGATCTAAAGAGTTATACATGCATATCTTGGACAAGTCCAATGGATTCATTTTCACAGCTATTTGCTTTTACATCAAGTGGATGTCATTCTTAGAACATATTATTTTTGAATAATTTAATTGAGGTATAAATTTGGAAAATAATGCATACAGATAATATACAAGACACAAGCACTTTTGAACTGCTCCAGCTTTGGTTATAGTCTATGGTTGTTTTGACCCTTTATTATGAAAATATGAAAGAGAATTTACTTTGTAAGTTAGCCCTCAGTTCCAAATGTAATATCTTACTTTAAGTATTGCCTTCCCAGAGAAACTCATTACTTCAAGGTTTTGCCCATAGTGAAGTTAATCAGTCTTAGGCCTACACAAGAAAACAGCCAACTCTTTCATGACTGCAACTTCTTGTAATCTTAAAGTCTCAATCACTCTCTTTCTGGACTCCTCGGAGCAGCTGTCTTATCCCATATGTTCTGTAAAGCTATGAAAGCTGAAAATAAAGAAGTTATTTCATAATTCTAATTTCCTTAAACTTTCTTTAGAGTTTTGAATGACATTTTTTTTTCAAATGGATCCATACAATTACCCAAGCTTGATAAATCAGATTTCTTCCAACTCATCACTGATCCAGAATCCATCTTTCTGTTACAATTATCAGTACAACGCATAATATCAAACAGTTACTCTGAGCTATGAAAATTAGCCAAGCTGATGACCAGTTATCCCAACTCACTCCTTAAAGCACTAAAAGCTTCATTAGAGTGTGTCTGGACATATCCCTTAGCCTCTTTAACGTGAGTTGATACATACTCTTTACATATTGTCTAAACCCTTTGATGTCAGTAGCTCAAGAAGGAGAGGTTAAATTTATTGCATAAATTGTTCAGTCTTCCAAACCTAGTTTGGTACCATACACCCCTCCTCATTTGCCTCTGATGCAAGCTTTCAAACAAAGAAAACTGATACTGTAGCTGAGAGAAAGCAATGCAAACCATATTATTATTACCAGGTAGAAGATGCTCTTTATACTTTAAGTTTATCAAAATCATCTCCTCGCAATGCTTTACTATACCCACACACCCAAAAGTTGTGTCTCAGAATTAATGTGAGCACTGCTTGCATAGATTCCTAATTGAACTTAGTTGTGCATCTCACTATCACTGGTAATGCTGTTGTGATTTAAAAACAAAAATTCATGTTCAGTCGTTGGTCATAATGCAGTAATTGTAATCACATCTGTAAGGGAGCCTAGCACCCTTTAACCGTCAATCAATCAGCCTGTTCTAAAAGGGGGAAAGATTGGTAAAGAGGGCACTAGACCCGTTTAAAAACAGAATCAAAGGAAAATACAGTTCAGTGGTAATACTTGCCATGACATTGCCACACAAAAAAATGAAGTCACCTGATATATTTCACTGGGATAGACATAGAAAGTATGCTTGTTAACACTGTATGTTGTCAAAATAATGACTTATTAAGTCTGGATTTTTAAAGCTATCTATTTTCCACTGTTTGGTTACCAAAGAACAGATATAGCACCTTTTTTTCCAGTAAGACAGAGAAGTTGCAAATGTAACATCACTAATTTTCTTTTTAGGCTACTGAGTCCGAGCAGGCCAAGTATAGCAAATATTGCCCATAACCTTAACCGTTTACCACAATCAGCTATATGAGAATTAATATCACTTAAATTATCTGAAATAAGCATACTTTTTCTCACCCTCAGCTATTCACCCTAGATCAAGTCTGCACTCCAAAAGCCAAAAAGGATAAGACTACCAAAAAAGAAATGTCTGTCTGTCCTGATAATCCTCATAGTCATTCATCCATTCCAACTGCAAACCATGACTCAAAATATTCCCAGGCAAATAGTCTATTTATCCTTGTACAGCCATATATTTATATTGAAGCACAAATCCACTGTCAAAATAAACTCCAAGTGAGCCAAAATTATATTGTGAATCTCCAAATGCACCCTTAGACCAGCTTAAATTCTTATCTAGTGATGCATAACATTTCCATTTCTCTAAACTATCACTTTTTTAGGAACACAGTCCCTAAGTGAAATATGACTGCAACAACCTGGCAAACAAAAAATAAGGGACAGCTAAATCTATTTCTTTTTTCCAAATATAATAATAGTAATCAAGGCTTCCAAAATATTCTTCCTCAAATTCATCAGAAATGATCGTCACAATTATTTCCAAGATGATGTATCCCAAAATATATTACATACCAAAATGAAGCTATGTCATAAGACTGAAAACCCAAAATGTCTAAACCTCAAAAAAAAATATATAATATATATATATATATATATATATATATATATATATATATATATATATATATAATTTCTGAGATTGCACTAGTGGAGAAAGGGTGAATTCCCATTTTCAGTATTTTGAGTTTTAGACATTTTGTTTTTCAGCATTTTGAGTTTTTGACCTTATGGTATAGACCTGTGTCAGAATGCAGAACTGGTTTTATGTTTAGTAGAGGGATTTAATGGCAATTTTGATGGGTCTATGTTATTAAGACTGAAAACTCAAAATGCTAAAAACCCAGTGTCTGAAACTCAAAATATTACAAAATGGGTATCTGCCCTTTCTCCACTGTTGGTGCAGTCTTGGAGTTTTTATATACAATTAGCAGATGGTGGTAGTGCAGGGGCTTCACCATTTACATTAACTCATAATCATCATCACCCCCCTTTTCCCCATTTTCTACATGGGATTGGGGTGTTGTGTTAACTGTTGCCATCTCTCTCAATTCAATGCCACACATCTGCCGTCTTCAATACTCTAACTGTTGCAGATCTTCTCTCACACAATCAATCCACCTCTTTGCTGGATGCCCTTGTTTCCGCTTGTCTTCTTCCTGTCTGTCCCAAATTGTCTTCATCAGATTGTCTTCTGCTTTTCTGCACATGTGCTTGATCTACTGTAATCTGTTCTCTTTGATCTTGTCTACAATTGGAGCTACTTTGACTTCTGCTCTGATGTCCTCATTTCTTTGTCTGTACCACAGTGTGCATCCTATCACCAATCCCAGCCACTTCATTTCCATGACCTCTAGCTTCTTAATCTGCTCTGCCTTTACTGTTTGGGTTTCTGTACCACATAGTAGTACTGGTCACACCACTGTTTTGTGCACCTCACTTTTCAGCTTCTTTGGCATTCTTCTGTCATATACTACACCTGACACTCTATGCCAGTTGGCTGCAGCCCTTCTGATTCTAGCTTTGATCTCTTCATTCAGACTTCCTTTCTCCTCAACCACCTCTCTCAGATACTTGAAGCTGTTAACCTGTTCCACTATCTTCCCTTCTATCTCAATTCTCAGTTTATTCTGATTTCCCCAATTTGCTGCCATTACCAGTGTCTTATCTATACTTAGTTTTAACCCATGTGCCTTCGGTTTTGCATTCCATTCCCTTATCCTTTTCTGAAGTTCTTGCTCAGAGTCTGCCTGTAAAGCCACTTTGTGCATACAGCAACTTCGTTGATCTGTCCCCTTCAACCTGTTTGCTGATGTAATCCATCGCCAGTATGAACAGAGGTGTGCTCATTGCTGAACCTTGGTGCACAGCCACTCCCACTGGGAACCCCTATGTAAGACCAAACACTGTTTGTACTTGAATTACTGGGTCATTGTACGTAGCCTGCACTAATTCTACCAATGTTTCTTGGACTACGAGCTACTACAGTACTGCCCAAATTAGCTTTCTTAAGACCTTGTCATATGCTTTCTCCAACTCTAAGAATGCTCAGTTGGACTCTTTCCTCATCTCTAACTTCTTCTCAACTATCTGTCTTACTGCAAACATTGGATTGAGTCAGTTGTGCTGCAACCTGCTCTGAATCCAAACTGCTCATCTCCCATCTTACTTTCTACTACTCTTCTTATTTGTTCATCATTCACTATCTCCAGAACTTTCATGCAATGTGACAGGAATTTGATACCTCTGTACTGCCCACAGTTCTGGATGTCCCCTTTGTTTTTGTACACTGACACAGTATTCTTATTCTCCAGTCATCTGGGATATGCCTTTCTCTCCACACTGCCATTAGTACCCTCAGGAGCCATTTCCCCCTATCTCACCCAGCATCATTATCATATCTGCCTGGACCTCATCTGAGCATGTTGATTTCCCTGACTTCATTTTCCTTATTGTTATTCTTAATTCTTCTAGAGTGGGCTCCTCTTCCTCTTCTCTCATCATAGGCTGTATCTGGAGCAGTACAGTTTCTGTGGGGTTTTCTTCATCTAGAAGCTGCTGGAAGTACTCCATCCATCTGCCTTTGATGTGCTGTGGAATCACAGGGTGTTGCTCGCATCCCTTTTGAAGAGTAGCTGACTATCTACTTTATCGTTGCCTTTCAACCTGATATAGTTTCTTTGTGCCACCTACTGACTCACTTTCCAGAAGCTGGTAGAGTGCCTTTGATCCCCTGTTCTTTGTTATTGCAACTCCTTCCTTAGTTTCCTTATTAGCCATCCAGTATTCCTTCCTAGCCTGCCCTTTCCTTTCTATCTCCCACTTTTTTTCTGCACTCCTTTCTTTTTATGGCTTTCTAGACCTTTATATTCCACCACCAATTTTCCTTATTTACCTTATTTCCATACTTGGCTCATCCACATATCTGTTCTGTAGAATTCACACATGCTGTTATGAGGCACTGCTATTCTTCTTCAACTCCACCTATTACCTCCTCTTCTTTTGGGGTGCTAGAGCCCTGAGTAATTCTGTGAACTGTTGTACTTTCTCTCCAGTCAACTTCCAGGTCTTCAGCCTGGTTTCTGTTGATCTTAGAGCCTCATTGCTTGCAGATGATTGTGGCAACCAGTAGTTTATGCTGTGGGATGACTTGATCACTGAGGATAACTTTGCAATCACTGATTCTACCATCCTTACTAGGAGGAAGGTTACTTAAGTTGCATGTTGGCCACTCTTGTATGTGATTTTGTGATTGTCTCTCTTTGTGCCAGACAGAATTCTAGATGGCCTGCTCTTCTTTATTCCTGTTGCTCCACCCCCCATGTGAACCCTGGCAGTCTTCATATCCTGTTCTGTCTGTCCCGATATGTGCATTCAAATCACTCATTATCAACCAGTTTCCCAGCTTTATCTCGCAGGTCCTGTAACTGCTGTATGAATACACTTTCTTTCACTATTTCAGCCCTACTGCACACCACTCAGCATGTTTTTCAGTGGTGGAGTAACCCCACAAAAATACAAGGAGAACATGCAAACTCCAAACAGGCATTGGCTAGAGGTCAAGATCAAACTTTGT
Organism: Protopterus annectens; assembly: GCF_019279795.1. NCBI lineage: Eukaryota > Metazoa > Chordata > Ceratodontiformes > Protopteridae > Protopterus > Protopterus annectens. Next base: position 1,669,287,941 of record NC_056731.1, on the reverse strand, counting down.
ACCTTGTGCATGGTAGGCAAAGACCTTAACCATTATACCAACTGGTCTCACCCTTACATTAAATATGTTTTCAATAGTTTGAGTTTTCAGCATTGAGTTTTCGATCTCATGAATAGACTCTTCTGGCGAACATCCCTCCAAACTATCATATATCAAAATTGTTATTAGAGCACGCCATTAAGCATACACATCAATTCTTCCCTCTGACCAACGTGCCACCCAAACCTTTCCCAGTCAAATTCCACTCCAGTGTATGTTATTGGAGCACTCCATTAAATATACACTTCAATTCTTCCCTCTGACCCACATGCCACCCAAACGTTTCCCAGTTAAATTCCACTCCAGTGTACCTCTCACAGTTTATACTACCAGAATGCTTATGTCCACACCCAGAAAATGCCCACTCATAATTTCTGAATTTTTTGCTTACTCCTTCCATTTCTCAACATCTGAAATGGCTGCTAACCCTTATTTTTGCCTCTGTCTCTTACGCTCTCTCTCTCTCTATATCTCCATTCCCATGCATGCACAACACCTGTGTCAACGTTTGCAGCCCCAGATTTAAGCTATCAGAAAAAGAGCATTCCTGATGATAACATACAGTTCTGACACCAATGTACATTACCAATAAAAGTCTGGCATGCCTTATGCCTTGCAGTCTGATCCCAGCCTTTGACCGCTACAAAAACGGTCTACCAGTATGCTGCTTGTCAGCCATAGCAACCAACCAAGCATCAGCATGAAGTCTTTCTTTCTTAAGCACCTTTTTTTTCTGCTTTCTTGTCGAAACCTAGCATAGATGTATACTAGGCTAACAACCACTGGGATCTTTATAAGCCTAGCAATGCATCCCAAATGTATCTTGCATGTTTATTTTTAACCTTAGCAGTTATTTTAAGGGATACATGCAAGATAGGATATTATTTACACACTACCTCTGTCCATTATAGACATAGGTGTTAGACTTGGGGTGAATTTTTGATTTCCCATCCACTGGTCCAGGTTACACTTGATTAAGGTTAGGGATTCACATGGATGGAAAGTATATTCCAGAGAAGTGGATTTCTCTGAGACAAATACCTGTCCCTCCAACATGTGTTTTATGTTGCAAACAAGGTTCAACTCCCTAGACTAATTCTAATGCTATTGGTGTTGCTGATGGGCAAAAGGTCCTTCAGAGCAGGAACCAATGATGCCTTGTATGCCAAGCACAGACTGCCTTTTGCAGTCTGTAGGAAACTAAATATAAAGATAGGGCTTTGAAAGAATCTGCATGGGATATGTTATTTACACCCTATAATCTTTTTTAGAGGTACCTTTGTGAACATTCCAGTTTCTGCACGTGCCTGGTCAGATATATACAGAATCATTGTACTCAGCGATAGATCAGATGAGGGCTAAATACAGAGGTATTTTCATTTCTGCTTGTGTTTACACTAAAGAAGGCTTTTGCCGAAACTGGTTTGTAATATTCTGGAGGATTTTTTTCTATTTATTGTTGTTACAATAAATAGTTATTGGTGATTCATCTCAGTTGTGCTGGCCATTTGTGTTTTTTGACTTTTGGCATTATTTTGGCCCTGCACTCTTGACATACTAGTATACTGATGCTGTGTGTTTGCTAAATACAGAGAAATAATGAACTCCTTGGACCTGCATCCCATTCCATGCCCTTGTTTACAAGTTGAGCAACACAGAATGATTTCCTTACTACCTTAGGCAAGTGTTGGTTGAAAACCAAGTTGCAATCCACATATGATCCCAAATTTCTGACTACTGGTTTCACTCTTAGGTGCATGCCATTAATGAGGTAGTTTTCTAGGGTGCCTGACTTCCCATAGGGCACTATTATGCACTTCTTAGCATTTAGGTTTAAGCTGTGGCTTTGGCACTAGTCATTTGACAACAGAATTGCTACCATCTAACCAAGGACAATTGAGGCAACTCGGGATTAACATGGCTAGGCTTGTAAGCGGACTCGGGCTGCTAGCCTAGTAATCTGCTATGAACCTATGAACCTATGAAATCTTTCCTGTAGGATGTTAGTGTCTAGCACAGTGATAATCCATCCATTTATAATACCTTTGTTTGCAAGGTGCAATTCACTAATAATTAAGAAATGCTAAAAGAGGCTTTTGCTTAATCGACAAACTTCTGCAGCATAATGACAGAAAAATGTTAAACCTAATGACCAACTGCCAGTTCCCTGTGCCTCACCCTAGACGCTTTATGATTCTCTGATATACAAGAGTGGCAATGGTGTTGTCATCTTCACCATCAGGGGACTCTGGTGTTAAAAATGTCTTAACCATTACCTTATGCAAAAGAGCAAGCATGTTGGCAGATTTACCCTTCCAAAACTTTTCCTTCATTTAGATGAGGACAAGTGTCCCATTTGGAACTTGCTCCCAATGACCCATTTGTCAGTTGTCCCCAGTGCCAGCTACAGGTATCCTATCCTTTGCTCCCAACCTTTGTAACCAAAGCTATGCCTAAACTATTACACCCCTCCTTATAAACTATCATTTCTACCTTTCCCATCCTATATGCAATCATTAAAAGCTTCTTCTGCCCCCCCAAAAAATAATAATTATATAAAATGTCATATCCCCTGCTGTTAGAAGGGAAGTTCATCCGTTTCATTCCTGATGTCCCTTTCTCAGAGTAACGTATGTTAATGCTCATTCCTTTGGTCAGTTTTCCATTCCTTCCTGCTACCCTGGCCATTATATGCACATTGGTATCAGCATCTCAAATTAATCCACTGTTTTTTTTTAAAGAAACAGATATTTAAGTGCTGGTACATGCAGTGTGAATATACAAGATGAAAGATTCAAGATAGCTGTGAAGATGCACTTTCTCCCAGAAAGAGACATGGGTGACTGGAACAGGCCTTCTAGTGGGTGGTAGCATTAAAACTATGACATAATTCAATGTTTATGCAAGATGAAAGAAAACTATATAATTATTGGCTTACTAGGGCAAGCAACAGAAGATATGGAAATGCAAAGAACAGTTAGTCCAAGTAGGCTTCTTGCATGGCCCTGTTCGTCACTATCCTAAAGCCCACTGTACACTTAGCAACACAGTAATTACTCTGAAGTTTATATATACTCACACACACACACACACACACACACACACACACACACACACACACACACACACACACACACACACACACACACACACACACATTAAAGCTATTCCTGAATGCTCAGAGAGGGATATTCCTAAAGGGATCTATATGGAAAAACAAAATAATTTTTAGGACAAATATCATGTAGTGAATTTCTCCCATAGTTATAATCAGAGTTCAATTCTTAGCAAAGAATATGTAGTGCAGCTGTTTCAGTAAGCACAAATATCATAAAAACAAACACAAGTCCAATATTAACTAATATTTTACTATATTCTTGTTTATATTAACTGTAATATTTTGATTAACTGTCATAACATTACTATTCTATGTATGTACATTTATCATATAAATCTTGTGTAACGCCTTCTACTCATTCTGTAAACTGGTCAAATTATTTTAAGTCAATGTTCATGTTTGTTCATGTATCAAAATCCCATAATATTTCTTATTACAATGGGAAAAATCCATGACATATACCTGCTGTATAGTCTCCAGGGTGTATTGCACCAAAGAGTTTACACTTTTTCGGTTTTAAGCTTACGTTTTTGTTATAGTTGCCCTCAACAAAAGCTGTCTTAATGATGAGCTTTAAGTAGCATCTCAAATTAACTTTTCATAATGCTTTAGTTCAGAAGTCTAACCTACATCATGTATCATATATACTTTTAATCACTAGTATTGTTTTTGTAAGTAATTCAAATGCAGCTATAAATTTTTGAGGTAAAGCAGTAGATCAGTTTAAACTGTTCAGTAATTTAGTCCCTGCCAAGCAGTTCAGTAAATTGTTTTTGTCTTAAGTACTTGACTCCAAGTTTTAACTCGATCAATGGTGAACACATGTGCTTTAATTTCTTATGTAGTTGTCAGTCATGGTTAAAGTCTGAGAACCATGCTTACTTAAGGCCAAATTTCTTTCCATTGTTGTATCAACTAATTCTCTCTGAAACACAGGCTGTCAAATCCATGTGTTTCAAACTGTTTATATGAATTATAAGCATCAATTATTTTAAGAAAGATCTGGCAGAATATACTGCCAGACACCTTCTGTAGTAGGGCTAAACTTTATTTGATGCCAATCAACAATCTTAACATCCTTATAAAATCTGGCAGCTCTGTTATACAACAGTTGAGCACAGATGGTCCATGTTAAAGCAACAGTGTAAAGAAATTTGGAAATATTTGAGTATATCCATTTCATGGGGACATTCCATTCTTTTCTTTGACTTCTTAGTTACAAATGTTTAAATGACCAACTTATATCACCCTGAATATTGAAAGACAGCAATCATATTTCTGCAATTGTAGTAGCAGTGGGGGAAAACACCAATGATACATCTAAAAGTGTTGCTACAGGGGAAAGAGCTTTTGTGCATACCCCAAATGGAAGGTTGTACCTCACTTATCAACTTAGATATTATTAAGACTACAAGGTCACACAACCTTTATGAAATGTGATGTTGAGGTAAAAATAAGACTTCTACTAATCCCAGGATGTGTGATCTCAGAATGAGAATATTAGATAATGGCATGGGTTACCGTTCTTTGCCAAGAGGGGAACACAGTGGCTTGTCTGCCTACAAAACAAATCCAAAAACCTAAATGATTCATGAAATTCTCTAATACTGGGTTAGTTAAGATAAAGTAAAATCCAACCAAGCAAAGGACATGCACAGCATAAAATAAAATGTTTAACTGCATATGAGACTTTCTAAGCCCTAATAGCTGCCACTTTGCCATTACAACATTAAATAGTAAATAAATAAAGAGAAAACAGTGGTATTTTTGCACAGTTCTAGTCTGTTTACTGACTGGCTGCTACTTATATGTTTCTGTATTAATGAAACATATTTAATGGCAGATGCTTCCTTAGACAGACAGGTGTGCTAGAACCTTTTTGTTCTGGGCTGTTATGCTACTTTTCCATGAGTTTTGGTATTCAGTTGATATATTTTAGTAAATGAATGTCATTTATATATAGCACCATTGAACTCAAGTCTAAAGGGAACAGAGTGTATTACAGTTTCTTGCTCTGCATGTCAAATTCTTCATTTTCATGACTTCTTTTGCCACATTCACTCAACATCAGTAGATGACACAACATAGAAGATTATGACTGGGTCTCCAATCATAACATGTTTATTATGTTTTCGGTAGATGGATGCCAAGAAGTTACTGTGAGATTGAAGCTCAAGAGGTGAATCTTGCCATCCATGGTGAGAACAAATAATAATAGGTTATGATCATAGATTCATTCATAATTCTTTGTAGTGTGTGAAGATTTATCTGCCCCAATGTACTACTAGCTACACAAAAGTAAAAAAAAAAAAATGTGAAGTGTTATGCCAGCTTTGAAAGACAGTAAAGCAGTGGGAACATGATTTACATTCAAAATAATTCCCTGCTTAAGGGAAGCAGTTTGTTGTGAAATAGTGGTTATAATGTAGCAGACATCATGAAGAAATTAGTTGAAACTTGGCCATTTCACATTCTGCCGCTGCTGTTTACTGTCCTGCACTCTCACCTTGAGATCTTCACGGTGCATGGGGATGCTTAACAATTGTTAAGCACCCTTGTAAGCACCGTTAAGATCTGGTTTCATGCTACAGTAGCACTGAATCAGGATGTTATTTAACTGTTATTGGAGTGTAGTCATGGCACTCCATGCACTAGACATTTATTTTGCCATATATGCACTTATTAATGACTGTGCACCTTGATTAGAAAGTAGACATTCAAAGGTTACCACAACAGCACAAATTAAACAAATCTTAATTTGGTTTATAAATGTATTAAAAACATCTACAGCAGAAAAAATGCATAATGTTCTGAAATAATTCATAAGCTTTCCTATCACCGCACTATGTTTTACTCTGCGGCTCTTGCAGCTTTTCAGAAAATTATATTTGGCATGTAACTTTTTAAAACTATGTATACGTAGACATGCATATAAGAGTTTCATGAGATACTACAGAGTACAATTGATTCATTCACACAATAATATTTACCAGTGCATCATTCTTCAATATTTAAAACACAAAAGAACTCAAAAATGACAAAAAAAAACCCAAAATACAAAACAATCATTTAATCCACACAAAGAGCCTTTCTTTATTTTACTTACTTTGTTGTATGCCAAGGTGAGTAGTATGGTGGTGCAGTGATTAGCACTGATGCCTCAAAGCAGTCAACTTCCTTGTTTGATTCTAGACATGGTGACTTCATTGTTCAGTATGCTTATTATCCCAGGGCCATTTGGTTTTCACAGGGTCTTTGATTTCCTTCCATATACCAAGAGCTTGCTGCCAGGTAAGTTAGACATGCTAAACTGATCTTAGGTGTGAGTCTATAATGTTCCATCTGTGTCTGCTAATTATACAGAGTCAAAAACTTCCTGAGGTAAGTTTCAGAATGATGAACCTGAAATGGTTAAACAGTTATCGAAAATGGATGACTTCCATATTAAGGTACTAACATAATACCATGCCAAAAATGAAGCAAAACTAGTCATGTTTAGTCACTAATGTTTAGTTATAGATACTACGAGTACTTCTCATACATCTAACTCAGGTTGTGTTTGATGAGGTTGTGACTGTGGTTTCATCACTGTGCCCAACTTATTATGGGCTATTTATTTGTTTATAAGCTCTTGCTTTGTTCTGCCAGATCCACTTATTTGTCACATTGTTTTGTCTTTAATGAGGACTGGGGTTTTCCATCTTCATTTAAAGATGCCATGATAACTCCAGTCTTTAAAAAACAGCTCTTCATTCAAACATGATGAAATATTATTGTCCGGTCTCTAACCTTCCTTTAATAGGAATGAAAAAGCAGCCTATATTCCTGGATATATATTTTTTTTAACATATCCTGACCTCCTTAATCCAGATTAGTGTGGTTTACCCTTTTTACTGATTCTAAATTATCTAATTTGTATGATTAAGTGGCTCTTGGTTCATTCCTACAAAGCAAAGTACTTCTATTGCATAATCACACTTTTATAAGCTGCACTGCTGTATCCATATCTTTAAGTTTGTTTATGGTAGCATTTCATATCTTTTAACTTTGTCTGTGGTAGCATTTCACTCCGGACACTCCTTTACTGTGCTTTGACATTAGGAGGACTGGGATTATTCATCTAGTGGCAGTAGGTGTTTAACTGCTCTATCTAAGCTGGCAAGCACACAAAAGGGCACTAAGTGTAGTCATTGTATTAGCCTGACTGCTCAGCTAGTTTTCTATATTTCCAGTGCTGGTATAAATTTGGCACATTTGCATGGAGCTGTTCACTGTGCCAGTGCCCTGTACAGATGCAAACATCTAGAAACATTGCTTATTTTCATTATACTGTGAACATTTACTGTATTAGTTACCTTAATATAGCACCCAGGACCATTGCTGCTCAGACAGCATCTGATTTGGCACTGAGCAGCATTGCTGGTTAGGTTTGCTGCAGATTACACCATGTAAGCACACTCCCCTCATCCAGTTACATACACCCACTGTTCCTATTCCTTTCAAGTACAATCATGAATGAGCACTTTCCTGCTATCTCTGCATCCAGCTTGTTGAGCATTGGTATCCTGAGGCAATGTAACAATTGCTTTATATACATTGAAAACCATTTAATTCTTGAACAGACAAATACAGTATGTGAAAGATGTAGTTACACATTGACATTTTAGGCTAGACTCTTACATACAGACAAAAAAGGCAACAAACAGTTTATCAGCAACTCACACACGTCATTCACTGCACCCACAAAGGACCACACACTTAGACACACATATGAGGAGGGCCTCACATGTAAACAAACCTGAAAGGCCTCTCAAGTGCAGTCCTCTGAAATTCCACATGTACACAAACAAGACAATTCCCATCCCAACACATAACGTCACATCACATTGTGCCTCAACTACCAAGCCCATAAACTGAAACACTCTACAACCCAATATTCTATTCATAGGAGACTCCACTGTGAGCCACGCTGATGTCCCTCTTACCAGGATGCATAAGGAGAAGGTCACAGTTAGTTGCCTATCTGTGGCCAGGATTTGCTAGATAACACAAGCACTCAGGTCACTTATCCCTAAGTACCAGTATGAGTCACAGTCCATGTGGGTGTAAATGACCTGAGATATACCTCCTTGAACTACGTGAACAGAGACATGATTGAGTTCTCAGAATGTGTCAAAAGCAGGTATGGGCCTAGCACTGAGCAGCATTTTACCGTCTCCAAGGATGATGCCATAATGCCAGCAGAAAATGATTGAATTTAACAGTTGGCTTAGTTACTGGTGTCATTCCAAAGGGGTCCAATGCTTGTCAGCCTGGGAGGACATGGTTAATAGGCCACATTGCTTTGCTAGGGATGGTCTTCACCTGTCACCACTAGGCTTTCAGGTACTGGCCAAAACATTATCCACCCTAAAGTGCCTTTTTTAGGCACTGACAAACAGCCAAACCTTCCAAAATAACAAAAGCTGCTCAGGACAAGCTAAGGGTTTTACTGCTCAATGGTAGAAGCCTCAGCAAGAAACTGTGCAGTTACTGAAAACAGGTTCAAAGCCATGGAAAGCACTCCAGCAGTGCATGACTATAATGCCTTTCATACATTCTGACCACCCACTGAATATGAAAGAACTAAACATTGAGGTGTTTCTATCTACATAAAGGATAAGCACACCTTAAGGCTGGTCAAACAATATGACATGCACTCCCTATCCAGCTATAATGGGACAAATCAATTACCATATTCCTGCTAGCTACAGCTCCCCACTATGAACCAGGAAACCCAAATATCATACCTGAAGTTACTAGAATCACTCACTATGCAGCCCAATGCCCTTCTATTAATTGGAAGGCATACATGACCACTAACATGTAAGCCCAAATATTCCTTGATTTTGTAAATTCAAATGTCCTGGAGCAGCTAATCTGCACTCCCACTAAGGGAACAAATGTCCTAGATCTGGTACTCACAAATATGGGACAGTGCTGCACCCCCCCCCCTCCCCGGTTTTATGTCCTCACTAGTAGGATCAGATCACATAGATCCCTTGAAATAAAGGTAAAACTAGTCCCTCCACCTAACCCCAAAACTTTAAGAACTTCTTTAAGGTAAAATTACCCCTATTAAGGGAGGGCACAGCTAGTTTCTAAGCTCCCCCAAATCCAGAAAACAAAGAAACATATGCAGAGTGTAACATTCCCTATCTGGGCCAGTATTCAAGGAGCCTGAATCCTCACCACTGACACTGGTGACGGACGTTCACTAGGAAAAAAAATAGACACACACAGTATTTCCAGATGCAGCTCTCTGCACATTTTCCCTTAAGAGCCCACAGGGAACACACTCAGTCCATGGTCTGGGTTTCTCTATCCCTCTCTGTCACTCTCACTGCAGGCCCCCAGTAAGAATCTCCATTGGAACTGCTGTAGAGTTGAGTCCTCAGCTGAGTGTCCAAGCCAAGTCTTCCAACACCCTGTCTGTGAAAGCAGTGCTCTGTGTCCCTGCTCCAAGCAGCTGGCACACACACATTCTTTGAGATTTGATTTGCATACACACACACACACACACACACACACACACACACACACACACACACACACACACACACACACACACACACACACACACACGCACACACACACACACACACACACACCAACCTGGCAAAGGCTGGCACAGATCTACTTACTCAGATACCCTTTACTCAGACTATAAGGTAGTTAATGCCACCAGACACTCCAAAACCAGCTACTCTAAGGTTCTTACAAAGGTACCCAATTATACTGAGTGAAATTAGTATTAATATAAATGGTAGTATTTTGACCAAATGCAAGGCTTTCAGAAGTGGCCACAGAGTCACCAAATAAATATAAGTACTCTTAAAGGTTACAATATTCTCTAAAGGACCAGTCACAATCTTCTTCTTCTCCTTTCAGCTTTTCCCAGTTAGGGATCACCACAGAAGATCACCTTTCTGCTCATGATTGGCAGTGGAGTTTTACAGTGCCAAGTTGCCAGCCCGGCACCCAACCTTCCACAGAAGGCACACACTCACACCTAGGGCCAATTTAGAGTGTCCAATCCACCTACAGCATGTATTTTGGGATGTGGGAGGAAACCAGAGCATCCAGAGGAAACCCACGCAACCACAGGGAGGACATGCAGACTCCACACAGAAGTCACCCCAGCCAAGGCAGCCGAGGATCGAAACAGAGAACCTCTTGCTGTGAGGCGGCAACGCTAACTGCTGCAACACCGTGGCCGCCCTAAAGGACCAGCCACAATAAAAAGTTTAAATATATTTAATAATAAATAATAAAAAAAATGAAAATACTAAGTATCTATTTACAGTAAACACCAGAGTTTCAATTACAGGAAATATTAAAATAACACAGATGAATCATTCACACAGTTACAGAAAAACAGTACTTAACTAAACTCATTGTATTTTTCTGACTGATCTAAAGAATCATTATTCCTTGGGTACTTACTAAGGCAAGGAAGATGAAGTAGGTAAGTGATCCTTCTATGTCAGGTTACAAAAACAGACTGTTTTTCAGTCCTGGATTACAGACTGACATCACATACATCTGGTCATCTGACATCTGGTTCCCATAATACCCCCCTTTACTAGAAACTGAAACAGAATCTCGCATATATGTGTTACCATATACATAGCTAGAGTTTTCTTAAGATGTGTTATAGCATCTGGAAGCTTTAAAACTATTTCAGCACTTTCACCCTTCCAGGGTAGCAATCAGTTCACTTTTAAGGACAATACAGAAGGCTTCTTAGTACAGATTTTTTGTTTCCGGTTGCATTGAGACCTGTGAGATACAATCTTTATGGCCTAAATTAAGTAATTTAATTTCAAACTATTTTTCAAAGTTAGATGGACTGAGATTAACCTCTTCTCTTGCAGTATCCTCTGTTAGAATATTAATTTCAAAAGTTGCAATACAGTCTGACATACAGGTGTATTTTTTTTTGTCCAGCAGGATCCACGGTTGGTACATTTTTTAACACAAGCAGCTTTACAAATACATTTTCAACACAAGCACCTGTACAAATCAGTTTGATATACAAATTACATATAATTCTTTACAAAACACCAGATAGCTATGCTGGCATATGTTACACATCCACTGCCCTACTTCTCCTGGCATAGATGGCAATACCTTACATCATCACACAGAGGCATACACAAATGACCTGTATGACCATATATCAACTTCATAAAAACTGCAGTACCAGACAAACCCCAAAAACAAGCCACCCTGGTGGACCCCAAATATTAATAGGTTGTACAATGATAGAAAGAAAATCATGTGAAGATGTGAAAGGTGCACAACAAAGAAATAAGTCCCTCATTAGTCTAAACAAGAGAATCAGGGTACTAGTCTAATCTCTGAAAGTACACTTTGAGGTAAAAATAGCCTCCAAAGCTAAGGATAACCATAAGCCATTTTACAGTTATGTCCATAGTCTTAAGGGCAACACCCAACAATATGGGGAATTAGTTGTAGATGGAATCACCTATACTCAGATAGAAGACATAGCAAATCTGATGGCCAACAAATTCAGCTCAAATTTCACCTCCCACACCCCCAGATCTCCCCCTGAAAATACCTTCCACCACTCCACAACCAATTATTACCAAAGAACAGGTTGCCACTGTGCTCTCTAAAGCTAAAAACACAGCTTCAGTGGGTCCTGACAACATACCAGGTTGCCTTTTAAACAGCTTAAATCAGGACTTTTCAGGTCCATTAGGATCTTTATTTAACCACAGCCTTTGGACTGACTTTGTCCTGAAAGACTTGAGAATAGCAACATTCATCCCTCTACATAAAGGGGGATTGTCTAATGACCCTGGAAATTACAGACCCATAAGTTTGACTAGTCTTATATGTAAGGCCATGGAAAGAATAATCGGGAGACCTCCAAGCACTGGATCCAACCCAATTTGGCTTTGTCAAGGGCAGGTCATGCCTACTGACCCAGGTGGATTTCTTTGAAAAAGTCAGTAAGGCCATGGATTAGGGCAAAACAGTACATATCACCTACCCCGACCTGACCAAGGCATTTGACACAATTCCCCACTCAGGTATTATAAATAAACTCACAGGACACATGTGGTTAAAGTGGGTTAATCCAGATCCTGCAAGAGGCCAGTTAATAATGGTGTGCAATAGGGCTCAGTACTGAGACCACTCCTGTTTGGAATATACTTCTCTGAAGTCAAGACAAATGAGGAATGTCTCTGGATGACAAAGTTTGCCAATGACTGCAAGCAGGGGACAATTATTGAATCCCCCAGCAATGTAGATATCCTTCTTCAGGGTCTAGCTCAGACAAATGATTGTTGCCAGAACCATGGCTTAAAACTAAATAAAAAAATGCATTATCATATCCTTTGGACCCTTTGGGAAATCAAATATCACTGCAAATTATAACATTAATAGCACACCCCTTAGACTGGACTCAGAGGTGAGAGATCTAGGCATGCAGATAGGCAGTAACTGTTGTGTTCACAGTCACTCTGTAGGTATATATATTTACAAAGATTCGATCCATACATACTTGGCACGGGCATTAGCCCACGTACGTCATTGTTTAATATGTGTTTGATAAACATAACAGCCTCCAACATGTTTTTATTGTGTAAACTCTCTCTCTCTCTCTATATATATATATATATATATATCTATATATATATATCTATATATCTATATATATATCTATATATATATATATATATATATATATATATATATATATATATATATATGTATGTATATATATCTGGGTCTACCTGAAAACACTGACATGCAAAAACACTGACAACGAAATCACTGACACCACAAAACTGAAAGTTCAAAAACACGAAACATCACATGCCCGACAAACCACAATCCCGACAGTCAACAAACAAAACAAATACCCTGTCCAAAAAGCACACACACAACACAAGCACACCAAAAACCTTACAAGCCTACACTAAACCTTACAAACACAACTATCTATACACTAACCTTAACTCAAACCCTAACCCTAAGGTCCGTCACTATCTCACACTCACCTAACCCGCACCCTAACCTTAACTCACTTAATCCTTCCCTAACCCTAAAGTCTGTCACTATCGCACACTCACCTGACCCGCACCCTAACCCTAACTCACTTAATCCAAAGTCTGTCACTATCGCACACTTACCTTACTCGAACCCTAACCATAAAGTCCATCACTATCTCACACTTACCTCACCCTAACCCTGCCATCCGTCACTACCGCATACTTACACACTAGCACTCGTTTGACATGTCGGTGTTGTCAGCGTCGGGATTTTTAACTGTTGGTCATCTCCGTTGTCGATCTTCCGGTGTCGGTGTTCTCGTCGTTGACGATTCCAACTTTCGGCATTATCAAGTAGACCCATATATATATATATATATATATATATATATATACAGCTTTACTATCATAATTCTGAAACGCATCTCATTGAATTATCACTTCAGCGAAAAATAACAACAAAAATAAAAACATCATTCACGCAAATTAACAAAACTGGTAATGTCAACACATCATCATTCAACATACTCGACATTACACAGTGTACCCTGCCTACCAGCTATTTCCAGCTAAAGTAGTACAGGGGGCAAGCTCCCATGCACCCCCCCACACCTCCTGCTAATTATATATACAAACTCTGAGAATGCACTACAGTAAGGAAATGGGTACATTTCCCAATCTCCACTGTACTGTGATCTCCAGGCAGAACGTCGATTTCACAACAGCAAATGCACACTAGCATTCTCTTTTGTGGAATCAACCATTTTTGGTTTGGCCTTCCAAGAAGTGGAAAATAGCCTTTTGACTATCCCAGCTCGAGTGAATGCCATCCGAAATTTTGATAGTAAACCACATATATATATATATATATATATATATATATATATATATATATATATGTGTATGTATATATATATATATATATATATATATATATATATATATATGTATATATATATATATATATATATATATAAATATACAGATATATATGTGTGTGTGTGTGTGTGTGTGTATATATATATATATATATATATATATATATATATATATGTGTGTGTATATTCCCTAACTACATAGGCAAAATTTGGAACTCCTTACCTTCTGCTGTTACCTCAGCAGACTCAAAGGTTACATTTAAAAGACTACTCAAAGAACACTTAAATCTCACATGGATATGCCCCTGCTCCCCTCCAGGATGACCTCCCTAACCACACTCACCCCTTCCTCATTCTCTTGCTCCCTGTCACAACTATACCTTTAATGAGGAACTGTACCTTTCTTTTCCTCTAGTTTCCTTTAATCCCACCTCATCATCAGACTCCTTAACTAGCACCTAGTCAAATACTTGCACTAAAACACCACTATGTTACTCTCTAACAAACCTCTATACTATTCTTTCCCTCTAAATCATTATATCTCCTCTTTTCCTTACCTTCTCACTTAATCCTTATAACCTACCACCTAACTATGTTGTTTCACCTGCTAATATCCACCTTAACAGACTGAAAGTGTACATATTCCAACTTGAACACAACTTCTAGACACAAAAATTAACACTAACATCTCACTCTGACCTCCTCTTATATATGTTTTGTCTCATGCAATGCTATAACTGTAAAAATCTGTACATTCTATGTAACTATTATATTTTTAAACTTCATAACTATATAACCATGTTAAAGCTTGTGTTTACCAAAAAAAATTTGCAGGCTATGTATAAATCTTATACTTGCTTGTTATTTGATCTGTGGATCTTTTCTCCCCGGGCCTCCACTGAAAATGGACATGCATCCAGTCGGACTCTCCTGGTCAACACATGCAAAATAAAATAAATATATATACACCCACACACATATATATATATATATATATATATATATATATATATATATATATATATATATATATATATATATATATATATATATATATATATATGTGTGTGTGTATATATATATATATATATGTATATATATATATATATATATATATATATATATATATATATATATATTAATTTTATAATCTCAAAATACTGAAATATTGAATTTCAGTATTTCGAGACTATAAAGCCGAGCTTCCGAAATAGAGAAAACCCATAACCACGAATCCAGAGATGTCGAATTTGCGGTTTTGGTGGTGCACCATATGATGTGGGATATACTGTGTGCCTGATTTATGTTTGGTATGTGGATATGTTTGGAGACTAAGGTAAGTGAATATTTTTTATGAGTTTTGGGTAGGGATTTGAGTGTATGTGACTATGTTCGGAAGTTTCAGGTGTGGGTTAGGGTAGGTAGGTAAGAGTATGAGTGTGTAAGTGTTGAAAGTGGAGGTGTTTGTACATTTGTGATGTGTATGTGCGAAGGGACTGTAGAGTGTATAGTGGTGAGTTTACTGTCTTTCTCTTTTTGGTGCAACCTCGGAGTTAGTATATATAAGTAGCGGGGTTGTGGGGGGTGCAGGGGGGCTTGCTTATATGTAGGGTAGGTTTATTTATTTGTATTGTTGTGTTTGTGTGTGCTTTGTTTGTTTGTTGTAATGTGGGGAGGCCAGTGTATGTGTTGTATGGTGCATGGTGTGTTTATGTTCGCTGATTTGAATTTTGCGGTTTTCAGGTTTTGGTGTTTTTGTTTTTTGGCTTTATATTCTAGAGATACTGAAATTTGATATTTCAGTATTTTGAGATTATAAAGTGAATATATATATATATATATATATATATATATATATATATATATATATATATATTTATATATAAACATGCAATAGTTCTGTGGGTGACTTTCCATTGTATTACTGAGGCCAACTGTCATTTTGCTGTACTGTAGGTGTAGATTGGTTCACGACTCATTTGCCTAATACTTAATTACATAGTAGATAAATATATAGTAATCTTGAGTACGAGTTCTTAATCCACAGTTTGTAATGTTTTGTATGTGGGAATGTGCATGCCACTGTGGGGGAAGTACTGACTTGTCATATACATATCATTACACTGTGCTGTTACACATGCAGTAAGCATATTAGCATGCACATTTTTGAAAATGTTGGCAACACATCTGTACTGTTGTCAGAACTGACATTCACAAATGCAGCACATCAGGTATTATTTCTTTTTGTCTGCTAAAATTAAGGAGTCTGTATCTGTATTGTTCATGTAATGTTATGTTCACATTATTCATAGCATCATAGGAGGTTACTAGGCTAATGATCTTAGGGCCCTTACAAGCCTAGCCAAGTTTTACTCTTAGTTCCATGATCAGCACCTATCACCCTTGTCCAAGAAGGACATAGGTGGAACCCCTGGGGTGAATTTACAGTTATACATCCAATCGTCCAAATTGCATTTGAAGAGGTCCACTGAGGTACTCTGCTTGACATGAAGCAGGAGTCTGTTCCAAAGGTGTGGCAACCTCTGGGAGACAAATTTGTCCCTCCAGCAGGTTCTATTAATGTCACATACCAGGTTAGGGCCATTAAGGTGAGTAACCCATCAAAGCAGGGTCAAAGATTGCCTTATATGCAAGGCATTGATCACCTCTGAGTAGTCTGCATGAAACAGAATAAAGTGACAGTGATTTCAAATGACCCTCATAGGACAGATATTAAAGACCTTGAATTTTCCTTGTTAAGACCCTTTGTGGTCTCTCCAATTGATGCAGGTGCTTGGAAACTACAAGCTACATTGGAAAAGGGGCATTGTATTTGGTTATTGACCTGATGAGGGAAGTGTACAGGGAGGTTATAACATATTTTTTTTCTGGAGGAAATGCCCTTACTTATGAGATGAATGATATAAAATGTCCTTCTTACAACTGTGGAGACACAGTGGTCAAAGTTAAGGTTGCTGTCAACCTGTGCACCCAGGTTTCTAACTACTGAGTGTGTACTTACATTGCTGCCACTTCTGTGTTGCACATGTATTTTGATGGCCATTTTAACCCATAGAACAGCAAGATCTATATTGGAGTAGGGTAGCATATATTTAAAAGGGTTACATCACAAGTAGAGATGGGACATTGCTCAAAATATGCACACATTTCATGCTTTGGTACCTCCAGACTGTACATATATGAAAGCTGCTACAATAGCATCAGTTGTATTTTGTGCTGACAGTGGGATAACATGTTACAATAGCATGTGCCATTTGATTTAGTACCATTTATGTTAATGCCATGCTAAAGAGTCCAGAACATGAGCCAGTCTACCCATCAGCAGATATATACGATGCCGAGCATGACCACTGCAATCATATTCTGACTTAAATGATGAAAGATTACAGTGAGATAATGATGATGATGACAACAGATCAGGACCATTCAGGTGATTATATCAGCTGATCAATGATGACCTCTACCACCTCCACCTGATATACTGAGGGTTCAGATTCATGATGCTATCAGCATTTGGTTCTTGACATACATGCAGGACATGATGGGTGACTTCTTCCAAGACATGGCATAGGCCAAGCACAACTCCTTCTAGGAGATGACATGTGAGATCATTTCTGATGTTCAACTCAACTAAGATGCTGCCTCCAGACCATAAGTATTGTCTGTGTGTTCCACTCATGTCATGTTACAGCATAGTGCCTCCACATTTTTTTCTTTTTTTACTGTATATACACCTATCTGTGCAACTTTACTTGATTGTGGGCATATCTTCCCTTTGTCTTTTGTGATGCACACTTGACATTTTGGCTCATACGTAGCTACAGCAGTTGTCTTCTTAAAGATACATTGTCCTTCCCAGTCATAACATACAACCCATCTTGACACAGCAACCTACACTGTTGTCATCTCCACTGGATGTGTTTCTGACAGTCGGCTCAGTTTGTATTGACCTCTGCATATGATGTGCCTTATATGCTTACTGTGGCCCCATTTGTTTGCATGCATATGTCTGTATGGTCTTGTTTGCCACATATAGGAACACTGAACATTGAGCTCTGCCTTTGTCCAAAATCATGTCATACAGACATAGAATACACATGAAAACTTTCACTGGTGATGGAGTATCCCATTTGTGGCCTTTCCTAACTGTGTACATTATTCTTATTACTCACATGTTCTATTGTAATGCATATCTCATGTGATTGCATATACACATGGGTTACATACATGCCTATTTCCATAATGACACTGAGATTTTTTTTGTGACTTATTTGCCACAGCTCATTATCATAACAATGCTGTGTTACAGTATGTATCCCAGTAGCATGTGTTATCTGTAGATGCAACTAATGTGCATTTTGCCTGTGTCCCATATATTTATCAGAAGATATGTGTATTCTGCATATAAACCTAGCCATGTGCACCTGTGAGTATATTCAGTCACATAGACATGTGGCATTGTATGATTATGTATTTTATTCCAAGAGGTATGTGTGTAGTGCCACTGAAATAATTTGTCAGAGTAGTTATACTGGGTCACAGTCTTGCACATATTTTGTCATTCTGAGTATTCAGTGCACTACCACTGTCTTGTACGTACTGCACATGTGCCACAGTGGATGTGCATCTTGCATGCATTTTGCACCAGTTTACATTTCTCACCACTGTACAGTCTACATAACATGACTGTGGTGTGCACATGGCAGCATTGTTGTACATCATCCCTTGTACCTTTTTGCTTTTTGTGATGTACATGCGTGTTACTCCACACTGTGATAGACTACAGGTGTGTACACCTGATTGCCCTACATTCCAGTCAAACATGTAGCCGTTATACTTGTATCAGTTTTGTAGGAGGCATAATATTATATGTTTCCATTTCCTAAATGAATTAAGTAATGCGTGATTTGATCTGTATTGTGATAGGTTAATTAATTAGGAACAGTAATATAAAAAGGGATATTCTGTTCACCAGCCCACATCTGATGAAGTATTGAAACAAAAATGTACTGCTGACGTTAATGTAGTTTTTTATTTTCAATGTGATTTTGCAAATAAACTCAGGTGTGATTAAGTGCGCTGTCCAAGAGCTTCATTGCTTCGCCTTCCCAGGTTACCTTGGCTTATTTCTTAGTGATGGTTTGGTGACCTTGTGGACTTTTTGTTGCATTTAGTTTTGTAGGAGTGTCACATGTTGTCAGAGGGTAACATGGCAGTACATTAGGCATGTCAGAGTAGTCATTCAGTTTTGAAAGTACCTGTGCTGCATGCAGAGTTTTTGTTGTACATGACTTTGTTCTGTGCATCATTTGGACACACATATCTAACTTCCTATCAAGTGTACACATTGCACACATCTCAGACTTATCTGCACCTTGCTATATAAATACTGAAGCTGCTTGTCAGCTACAACTGCACTTTGTACTGTTTTACAAACATATGTATGCTTGATGTTTTGATTCAGGCATGACTGTACTGAGTACATAGTGTACAGCTTTTTTCACAATACCTGTGCAATATTAATTGGGTCATGATGTAATCATACATACATACATACATACATACATACAAATATTTAAAGCACAGACATTAATACCTTTCTAGCCTGCCAATATACCAAAACAGTTGTTCCCATAATAAGTGAGCAGGCTGTTTTTAAAAATAGCTGAAATACTACTTGCTTTAATCTAATTTGGTAGTCTGTTCCATGCATCAGCTGCTCTCTCAGAGAACCAGTTAGTGCCCTTCTCAATCCTATATAATCTTCTACATAGGTTTTCTGATGATTCCCTACTACTTTTTGATAACCCCCAGACATTCCCAAAGATAGCTGTCTCTAAATAATCTACATACCTGAATTAGGTCTCCTCTTAAATATTTATATGAGGCACTGTACGTGTTCAGATATTTCAATCTTTCATAATAACTTAAATTTTCACATCCATGGATACACTTGTATATTTCTGCTGTACTCTTTCCAGTTTACTCATGCTTGTTTTCTTATAAGGTTTCCATATTGTCATTCCATACTCAAGTTTGGGTCTAATGTAACTAACAAAGAATGATTTCATCATTTCTGATCTCTTAGACTTTATAAATCTTTTTATACAAGCTATAGTTCTAAAACTATCATTAACCAATTGGTTGATATGATTAGAAAAACTCTAAGGTGGATCTATCCATATACCCAGGTCCTTAAATGAATCTGCAGTGTCAATCACTATGTGTTGTATTAAATGTTTGCCTTTCAATTTATGTCTCCCAACTCAAATATGCTTAGTGTTTGAAGTATTTATCAGCATATTATTCTCCTGTGCCCAATTGGTCGATTTAGGCAAGATCTTTTGCAGACATGTAGAACAACCCCAATGAAAATATAAATCTGAAAGGTACAATCTCAAAAAGTATAGGCCTAGGACAGGGCCCTATGGGACACTTCGACTGTAACAAAAAATGTCACCAGTTCAGTTGCTGTAAGATACCTGCCTTGTCCTATTGACAAGCCATGCAGCTATCCATCTAGTGATCAGTGTTTTATGTATGACCCTAGCAAATGCTGAAGTTAAATCTATATAAACTACATCACAGTATACATTTTCATTCATAGTTGTTATTATATTGTTACAGAACATCATGTTACAGGTGATAATAGATCTATTTTCAACATATGCATGCTGATATATGGTTTCAAGTCCCAACCTTTCCAGTTCTGACAATAACTTATCCAATATTACCTTCTCCATTATTTTTCCATAATCTGAAAGAAGACTTTAGGGTCTTTATGACTCTGGGTTTGTCCTGCTCCCCTTTCCCTTAAAGACAGGATTAATAAGTGCATGTCACCAATCTTGAGGAATCTCACCATATGTATATGACCTAGTAAATAATAAATATGACACTGCAAGTTCTTGCTGAAGTGTTCTCAGGTCATTATTATTATTCCATCTCCTATCTGTGCTTTATTTGGATCCATTATGCTTAGTTCATTTTCAAAATAATCTAATTTGATTTCAGTATCTCGGGTTACCTGGATGTCATTAGGACAATTTATCATCCCCTCTGTGGAGTCAAACTGTTTTGCATACAGTTTTGTAAATATATCTATAATCTGCTGTGTCTAAAAATAAATTTTAGAATCCACCCACAGCTTATCAATTTGTATGACTTTACTCCTTCCACATCTTATGTATCTATAAAATTGTTTCCTATTATGCTCAATATCTTTATATACATTTTCTTCACATTTTTCTTTATCTTATCTCACACTATGCTTAATCTTTTTCTCCAGCTTCTTTATTTCAGTTTTCAAAGTTGTAGCTCATCCTCATTTCCATTTCTTTTATTTTTTGTCTCTCACCTTCATCAAGTATTTTGTTCTTATGGAAATATATCCTGCTGACACTGTGTGCCTAGATCCTGATGTTAAACATTTTTTTTTTTTTTTTGGATTCAAACAATTTCTCTTTCAAAACTTTTTACATTCCTTCTGCAGTTTTTCCACTGAACGCATCACTCCAATTAGTTTTATATAGTAACTGTTTTGCTTTCATATGATCTGTTATTAATCCTCTGTGCACTGGTTTAGATTTCAGTTTGGCAGACTTATCTAGCAACAAATTAACTTTAATAACCCTATGATCACTGTACATCAATGGTGGTAAAACGTGACTTGAAGTAATAGTCATTTCTTTAGGAACACAAACAAGGTCTAATTTGTTCCATTCTCTGGTAGTTTTTTTTTTTTACAATATGAAGCAACTGTTGTTCCTGAACATATGTTGTGAATACTTTCCTTGCTAATGTTGCATCAATATTATTCCAGTCTGTTTCTGATAAATTTAAGTTTCCAGCCACTAATATTCTTCCTTCTTGTGTTTCATGCAAGAAATGTATGAATTCCTCTAGGTCATCAGCACTTGACTTTGGTGGTCAATACACTCCAACAATTGTTTTATGTTCTAGGGTTGTCTTTATTGTCATAGTCACACAATGTGTAATATCGATGTTATTGAACATGTTATAATCACATCTCATAACTATCTTTAATTCCTATCATGACACCTTCACCTGATTTTTTGTTAGAATGTCTGTTACAGTCATACCTCTCAACTGTCCAGATTTTCACAGAATATCCAGATTTTTGGCTCATACTTTTGGTTTGTTCCTCATAAAATTTGTGTTTTTCTGGCAAATTACTGGGATGTTCTGAGGACTGAAGTCTCTAAATAATGATATTCATTTGAGTTTCAGACTTCAAATCCTTCAGAAAATGCATGTTAAAATAAATCCTGTTACTCTAGCAACTTTCTAAGTTTATTAGAGCAATATTTAAAATGTGTCTTTGGGCCTTTGTTCCTCCATTTTATCAGGCTTTGTCCAGATTTCTTTCACTAATAGGTTGAGAGGTATGGTTACAGTAAAACATTTATCCCCTGACAGAACTGGTTTTGTGTCATTGTTCTTTACCCATGTTTCTCAACAATAACAGCATCAATCTTGTAGGAATGTACAAATTTTTCAATAAAAAAAAGTATTTACAATGAATGCTTCTGGCATTAACAACCATCAGAGATGCATCAAATGTAGCTATCTGTGAAATGTTAAATTTTTGACCTGGCAAAAATCCTGCCTTGTGTTCATCAAATATTGCAAGATATCTGCTGTAAAAATTCTCTTCCCTGATCTTGACAAGTGTGCATCATCCTGTCTCAAAATGTATGCCCAGAATTATGCTTCAGTGCTCTACACATTTCCATTTTTTCAAACAGGACATTTTTTCATGTAGGTATTTACCCAAAAACTCTTTCCATTCACAGTCACACGACTCTCCTTTCTATATGTGACTTGTGAAAAATATGTCCTAAAATTGTGTAAAATATGTCCTAAAATCTGTACTAGCTATGCTATCTAAGAATGCTGTAAGTTCCCTACTAACAGTCATAGAGTCCTTGCGGATGAGATCATTTATACCAACATGAATAAAAACAGATCCGTACTTCATTGCATTGTCATTCTAAGGCCTGTCTCACATCCTTTATTTTTACTGCTGTCCAGCATAAAACTATTCAATGTTCATTATCTTCTCTGCAAATGTAAGTATCAGTTCCTCTAATAACTGCATCTCCAATCACAAGAATATTTGTTATGACCATATCTGAAGAACCTTCAGCTTCTAAATTCAGTAATGTCTGCTCTATCAATTGTTAGAAAGGAATGATCTTCATCACCATTAGTCTTATTAATCCCACTGTTTTCATTGCTTATTGCATTTATATTTCTCATCCCGCTGGCTTTGTACATCCACAGCTTGAGCCATGTTGTCAATGCTTGCCTCTCTCCTCTTTTTTTTTTTTTTTTACAGTAATGCTCTTCTGTCCATCCATGTTCAGTTTTGATTTCTTCCTTTTCACCTGCCTCTTGCCCTTTTTTCTACATTCTCTTTTGGAAAAATGATGCCTTTGTTTGTACACTGAAGGTTTTCTGATTGAGAAATGTTATCATTCCCTGTAATCTGTGTGTTACATAACAAAGCAGTGTCCCTTTTGGAATGTATTCTCTTTACTTTACAAAAATGTATCAGTTTCTTTTTCTTCCATGTTATTTGTGCTGAATTTCTTCCTTTCTTTCTTTTTTTATTTCTTTCTGTAAGCTCTGAATCCTCAGATTTCTGAGCACTTGTATCCAGAATTCCAAAGTTGTCAATGGCGCTACCTTGTTTCATAGGGATTTAGTGATCTTTACAAACAATAGACACATTCTTTCCTAAATGTGTTATATTTGCTCTTTGCCTAACATTATTTATCTTAACAGTCCAGTCATTAATATCCTGTCCAAGACTTTGTGTCCTTTAGCTACACATCTGCATTTCATATGTGTAGATGTTCACATGTACCTTTGTGTGAGAGTTGCATCAGTGGCCTGTGTGGGTACTGTACTGTTGGGCTACTTCATCTATCCAGATAAGGGTATCACTTATGTGCAACACAACATGGCAGGTTCCTATCTGTGTGGTCTCTGAACTGGAGTCACATGAGTTTGTGTAACTTGTGTGTCAATATTTCTGCTTGTCTGCTGTACTGCATCATTAATGTTGTTGTTGATCTTTTATGCTTAATTCCACTCCACATAAACATGGACTTCACGCACAGTAACATACTATTGTATGCCAGTGTATGACATTTTATTATAGCACATTGGGGATGTTCTATTTGTGCACAATGCATGCATAATAGTTATCCTCACTGATTACCTAACCACCATCATTGTTGTCACTGGCATGTGACATTCCCTGAGTCAACACTATGACGTGTCTATTTATCTGCAGTGAATTTGTTATAGTTCATGGGTTCATAGGTTCATACTAGGCTACCTGCCTTTCAGGCAATTTTTAGCCTAGCCAGTTACCCCATGTGAGAATCAAACCCTGCACCTTGTGTCTGTAAGGTAAACACCTTAACCATTAGGCCAATCTCCCACCCTACTCATGCTCACCTACCCATAACACAACCATTTGTCCTCTTTACTACAGAGTTTCTGTTTGGCTTTGTGGATCAATAGTTGTCTCTTGAATGCATGGGCTAGGGATCTAATCTTACCTGTGTTTGTGTGGTCCTGCATTTGCTTGTGTGGATCCAATGTGCCCTGCTGTTGAGTGAGTTGCATTTGCACTGCTGTCAACCAAATGCATGGCTACATGTATAGATTGTAGTGTGCTGCATTGAAAATATTTCACATTTATTGCACTCAGTCATATGCCTAACACCATTCTTAATCATATTTTTATGACTTCCATGCAATTGCCAACATCACAGCACTGTAATGTGCATTGGTGTAGTACCTTAAGTATTGGTGTAGTACCTTAAGTATTTCAGTGTGATGAACCATGCTTGGGTTGCATCCCTGCCTTGTTCTTTCATTTCTTGTCCCCCCTGTTGTGCAGTCTGTATGTGTGTTCATAGGTTCATAGGTGTGAACTAGGCCAATGGCCCTGGAGCCTTTACAAGTGTAGCCCATAGAAGTGCCCTGGCATCATGCTGCCGTTAGTTCCCGGTGCCTCTATCAATTAGAGCCACTGGTGTGATCCCCAGGGTGAACTTTCTATTTCCCATCCACTCATCAAGATTTCTGTTGAAAAGGGCCAGTGAGGTGCTCTGCTTGACATGTATGGGAAGTCTATTCCAGAGCATGGGCAGTCTCTGGGTTATGAACCTGTCCCTCCAGCATGTTCTGTTGATTATGGTAATGATGTTGAGGTCCCTGGAGCGTGTGGTGTGGAGGGATTGGGATTCCTTTAGGTTTAACATTTCTAACAGGGCTGAGTCAGACATGACATTGTACGTCAAGCAGAGATTGCCTCTTAATAGATGATATGAGACAGAGAAAAGCTGGAGTTGTTTTAGTCTGTCTATGTAGGGCATGTGTTTAAGACCTAGACTCCTCTTCTTGAGGTACTTTTGTGGTCTTTCCAGCTGTTGCAGGTGTTTAGTGAGGAGAGAAGTGATGACCTCTTTCTTCCTTCCTGGATGCAAAACCCTTGGTAATGAGATGTGCCACACAGAAGGACTTTCTGACCACAGTGGCAATGTGGTGGTCGAAGGAGTGGTTGTTGTCAACCTGTGTCTCCAGATCTCTTATAACGCCTTCAGTGTTCAGTGGGCTACCATCAATGTGGTAATTAGTGGGAAGTGAGTTTTTCCCAAAGAGAATGACGACGCATTTTTTGGCATTAAGCATAAGGCCATGGTTTTGACACCAGTCGTTGGTCTCAGTGAGGCCTTTCTGTAGGATCTCTACGTCACTTGGGGAGTTAATAATGACTCCCAGTTTGCAATCGTCAATGAACTTGGTCAGCCAGAGTCCCTTCTTGTTGGCCTGGACTTCTGAGAAGTAGATGCCAAACAGGAGAGTACCCAGGACCGATCCGTGTGGGACTCCACTCGTGACTGGTCAGCAGTCTGACTTGGAGTCTGCTACTTTCACTTTCTGTGAGCCAATTTGCAAACCACCTAGTGATATAGGAGTTGATGCCTAGTTTTCTGAGGCCATCAGTAATTCCTGAGTGGGGAATGGTATCAAAAGCCTTGGCCAGATCAAGGTAGGCTGTATGAACTGCCTTGCCCTCATCCACAGCTCTGGTGACTGACTCAAAGAAGTCAACCAGGTTGAGCAGGCATGATCTACCCTTCATAAAGCCAAATTGCGTGGGATCCAGAGTTTGGCGATTCCTTATATCCTTGTTAATTAGGTCCATGATGATGCACTCCATAGCCTTACATATCAGACACATCAGGCTAATGGGGCAATAGTTTCCAGGGTCTGTAGTCGCTCCCCCTTTATGGAGAGGGATGACCGTAATAGTGTGCCATTCTGTATGGACAAAGCCTGAGGTGAAGCTGTGTTTGAACAGGGCACACATATGTGGTGCCAGTTCACTTTGTAGTTCATGTAGAACACAGCCAGGGATATTGTCAGGTCCCATGGAAGCTGTATTCTTGGCCATGGACAATGCAGCTTTATCCTGTGCTGCAGTAATGTTGGGTGACTGGCATTCTTCCAGTATTGTGATTGGTCCTTTAGCGGGGGGAGAGAGGGGTAAAGTTGGCACTGAATCTGTCAGCCAGTATGTTGGCAATATCTGTTGGCTCAGTATAACAGGTACCATTGTGCAGTAACTCAGAGCAAATCTGGGTATTGCCGTGGAGATTCTTGCTATAACTGTAGAAGGCTTTGTGGTTGCATTTAGTGCCTGCCACAATTCTGCCTTCATAGCTAGCTTTAGAGGTTTTGATGAGGGATCTCAACTTTTTGTTGAGGCTAATAAGGGAGTTTTTCCAATCTTGGGACTTCACCTTTTTCTGCAACAGTTTCTTCCTTCTGTTGTAGAGTTTGTTAATGGCAGGGTACCACCAGATTGGCTTCTTTTTTTTGGAGGAGAGCATCTTGGTTCTGTTGGGTATGGCTAGTTCCATGCATTTATTTACATGTTTGTACACTGCATTGGTGTATGACTTGGCAGTCATGCACCTATTTTCCATATGCATGGGTGCCATGAAGTTAGCCATCTTTGTTTTTAGGAGCCCAAAGTCAGCTTTGGAGAAGTTTTTCATGGTGGTTACCTTTGCTGGTGGTGTGAGTGAGATATGAATCTCCATGGTAATTAGTTTATGGTCAGATCTAACCAGGGAGGAATTGACTATTGGTGTTGAGCAACTTTTGCCCATGATAGTAATAACCAGGTCAAGGATGCTGCTTCCTCTAGTGGGGGTAAGAATGAGCTGGTTCAGCGCATTGAATTTAATGAATTCCAGTATGTGTTGGGCAAGTGTATTGGTGCATGAGTAGTTTTCCCAGTTGATGGAGGTGTAGTTGAAGTCACCCAGTATGATAGTGTTGGGATGGACCCTAATAGTTTCCAGGGTGCTTATGAACATTGAATGAGAGTCTTGGGATATGGTTGGGGACCTATAGCAGGCTACGACCTGAATCGCCGTGTTATCAGTGTAAGATAACCTGCCATTTTTGTTTGTTACCAACATTTGTATGTCCTTTGGTATGCTATTTGTCATGTTTCTTACTTACCTTTTTCTCCTCTTCCATTTGCCAACACTTTAACCATCCTTGTTTCTACAAAAAAATAAAAAAGGGGACCATTCCTGCCAAATAAATATTATCAATGCCCCCGCTGAATCTCCCTCTGACCTTCCTAGTCACTCTTCTCTCATGTGTGCCCCTCCTATCACCCTCTTTCCAAGGATGTGTACATTATGTGTCCTCCCCAACTTGTGCTGCACCCTTCTTTTGATAGCTAGAGTTATTGCTGACAAGGGGGTCTATATAATTTCAGCGAAAACTTACTTAATTGAATCGCTATTCATCAAACTCACATTGTCAAAACCTCTCTTCATTGAGTGGCTGTTTCAGCAATGTTTTTCACAGGGAAAAGCAATGGTTGGTCATCACCAGAAATTTGCCCTTTTCCCTAGTAGTAGTGCGATCTTGGAGTTGGTATATTTAGCTAAGGGGGTGAGGGGGCAAAGCCCCCCACTTGGGTGGGTTTTAAATTTTTAGAATTTAGCGACAGGCATTAGGTTGGCCGGCCATTGCTTTTCCCCATGAAAAGATTTGTTAAAACAGCCGTTCGATGAAGAGAGGTTTCAACAATGTGGGTTTGATGCACAACAATTTGGCAAAGTAAGTTTTCACTGAAATGACCCTGACAAGGTGACTGTGTATGCCACTTCACCCAGACTACAAG
This sequence comes from Protopterus annectens, assembly GCF_019279795.1. Lineage (NCBI taxonomy): Eukaryota > Metazoa > Chordata > Ceratodontiformes > Protopteridae > Protopterus > Protopterus annectens. Next base: position 1,669,259,564 of record NC_056731.1, on the reverse strand, counting down.
TTTTATACTTTTTTGTGAATTATGGCAGATTTCACAAGTATACGAACTAAATATTTTACTTTTTTATTGTTTTGGTGCAGTTTATGATGGAATCCATAATATAGTGCAGATGTGTGTAGCATGTAGGAGATGTTACTTTTAGTTGTTTATTTTCTATTAACCCATTTCTACTATGACTTGACATATAGGGCATATTGAAAGACAACTATAAACAATTCTGTGTATATCTCGTACACATAACCTGGGAGTAGGCTCATATTTCTGTATGAGCATTGCTTGTTATGTGTGCAGTTTCTGAACAATCATACTATTGTGGTTGACCTTACTGACTGTAACTTTTCTTTTTGCATTACACTGAGATACTATTCCTATACTACAACTCATTATTATATTACCTGGTTTTCCACAAAATTTGCACTGAATTCAGAGCATTCCACAAACTCCCAAAAATCTTTTGGAATCTAAATCAGTGTTTTAAAGACTTTATTTCATTTAAGTTTTGTGTTTCTACCTGTTTTGCAAAGAAAAACATGACTTTCGCTATCTCCCTTATAAATAAACCTATGCCAAATCCTACCACTGAACTGAATTATGACTATATATATATATATATATATATATATATATATATATATATATATATAGTTTACTATCAAAATATTGAAAGCCCTACCAATGAATGTTCACATCCGTGAACCAGAACAACGAACAATGGCAATCCAACTGCTCTGAATGTCGATTCGTTTGGAAGGCAAGAATCGACATTCAACAGTGACTAGACTGCTCATCATCCAAAAAATAAACGGTCTACAATGCATACACATTTGTACTTTTTTGCAGGGTGCAAGCCTCCTTGCACCCCCAGCCCCCCACACCCCCTACTAACTATATATTCTAACTCCAAGATCACACTACAGTGAGGAAAATGGTCATTTTCCCAATCCCTACTGTAGTGCAATCGAATTCAAAACACCGGCACTCAAAACTAGGAACACAAGCTACAGGTCGACATTTCAGAGTCAAAAGGATTTGCATTTGCAGTTTTGCCTTTTTCCACCTGTCCTTTTGACCTTCTGGCTGACGGCCATGTGCATTTCATTATTTTCATAGTAAACATATATATATATATATATATATATATATATATATATATATATATATATATATACACTCTATATATGTTTCACACACACACACATGCAAATACTTAAGATCAATATAAACACATAATCTAAATGCAATGCATCAGTAAACAAGAAAAATATGTACAAATGTAAATAAATGTAAACATGAACACAGACCAGGATTTAAAGACTAGCACTGTGTGGCTCTAAATTTTGAGTATGTCAGTGTGCAAAGGCCTGTAAAGACACGTATGAGGTAGTGTATAGTACTAGCATACCAAGTAAATGACTACAGGAGAAAAGAGAGGCATATATGATAATTAGCACTAGGTTACTCCACTGCTGGAACAGTGCTATAATAGCATTTATAATCAATGTAATAAGTGCTACAGGTAAGGCAATGCAATGCAGATGAACAAAGTGTGCTTACATGTGCAAAGTATTGTTGTATAGCTTCATGTAATGCTCCTTCAGCCCAAGAAGGGCACTTTCCAGCTGTGAAAGATGAATCTGGGTCCATAAAACACGTTAGAAACACAGTTCATCATATAAATAGGAGGCAAATGGAGTAGATCAGGAAGTAGGAAATGAGACCACATCAAGCAGTAGGAGACACAGATGGGTAGCCATAAGGTATGAAAGGTTAGGGAAGGAAATACTAGTTTTTTATAAAAAAGAGGCTTTTTTTAAGAGTTATAAAAGAAATGTAGATAAAGAAGGGAATGAAAGATGGCTGTAGTTGAGAAAGAAGAAGAAGAAGGGCAGATAGCATGGGCAAACAAGCAAACAGAGCACAGACAAAACCAGAGAAGGGAAGTATACAAACAAAAGATGGGAGGACATTGGATTGGCATATACATACAGATGACAGCAAATGGTGAGGGGAATCTTGGCAACTAAAGCAAGATCAACAGTAGAATGGATTGGGTTCCTACTATTGCTGTCTGCCTGATAAACCCAGAGGGCACCAAAACCAGACTTCACTCACATAGCAGACCAATGTGATGGGCAGGTTGCTCACCTAGCAAATCCCTGGTCTTACATATCACCCAGTAAATCCAGACCTCTTGTTGCCAGTGTACCTTGGCAGTTATCGGCCTCTGCAAGGGATACTGAGTGACCACCGCAGACTCCTCTAGTATATTTTCAGAAAAGGACTCCTCACCTCCTCTCCTTAGAAACAAACATGGTGGGCACCACTGAACCCTCCATGTCATCAAATCTGGTGATTACTTGTGACCCATGCAAAAGAAAGCAGCCAGGACAGACCAAGGTGATCCCAGCTTCACCTTCTCATCTCTTACAAATGGACTTTCCCAAGGAAAGTACAATCAGAAAAATTATTAAACACATATGCTACAAACATAGTCACAGTAGTGTAGTGTACTAGCAAAGGCATCATACACAACCTACTGCTGGGGAGGTGTCACCAACCTTTTCAGCACCAAACCATGCCTAAATGCCACTCCTCTGCTACTTAAAAACAAAGTAATTATTCTTTATATACAACAGCTGATACAGTAGAAAGCAATGGCATAAAATGCTTACAGTACATTTCTAGCTCCCTCTCCTGAACCTTCAGATTTTATGTTGTGTCATGTCACCATACCAATGCTGACACTGCCAGCTACAGTTGATTATGCCAGTGGCATCACTCAAAATCTGTGGCAGTCCATGCTAGGCATTCACCCTTCTCAATAGGCCATCATTAGTGTCCACTAGGTACTTAGTGAAGACCTGTACAGGAAGAATGGGAAAAAATTACTTTCCCAGGCACACCAAGCTGGAGCTCTGCATTCTCCAGTCCTCAAAGTAGCCATGGCCACCCAATCAAGTCCACTTAAGGAGCAAAATGGTATCCAGATGCACACAGACATATGCTTGTTAATTGCATGTATGGCAGCAGAGATGTACTGTGATGTTAGGACAAAGCTGTCGAGCTATGCTATGGTGCGATGAATGTATGCATGCTATATGCATAAGCATACAGGTCATATGCTTAGTGGTCACTATAATGTACACAGCTAGCATCAACATGTGAGGATAGTACATCGTGTGCCATTGGTGATTGACAGACATTAATACTAAATTTCTTCTTTAACATAACCATTGTGTTAATGAGCTCTAGTTATCAGGATATAAAGCAATGAAGCTATTTCATGCAAAAACACTTACAACCATATAGCATTAAAAATTAAGAACGTTAATAATGTCTCTGAAGGTGTCGAGCTTCCCATAGTAAAGGAAAGAGTCCTGCCTGGTATGATACCTCAGGAACTTGAGGAAACCCTGTGATGGATGTCAGTGAGAGTGAAATAGATACTGTGGTGTATATACACATAGAAGCCTGTGACATTGGCATGGCAGTGAGCTGTCTTCCTGTGCTTTCGGGGTCAAATGGTAAGACAGGAAACCATGGGAAAGACATATAACTTGTATGGGGATTCCAGGATCATATGTTGAAGCATGGCTATACTACATAAATAGGGGGTGCTATACATAACAATAACTGCATCTGATAACCAGGTGTATAAACAGGGAGAGACTGAAGCCATAGCCTACCATTAACAACCACTGATTGATGTGTTTCACCCAGTAATGTATAGATAGTGGCATGACCACTTTAGGGAGTCAACCCTTTGAAAAGTGCACTAATTATGAAAATAAAGTCCTACTGAAGGCCCTTTACACATATAACATGCACCTTTGGGACAAATGTACTACAGACAAGTGTTAGAAGAACCGATATGGCAGGGACTAGTGCAGGATACACATGCCGTGGACAGCCGCAATAAAAATCTGAAACAGGTGTAATGAAGGGTTACTTATATGATATGCCATGCAGTGATTAAGCACTGCATTTTGAAAGACTGGTCTATGATTTCTTCTCTCATTGAGGTAATGCAGCTCTTCACCTTCTAGAGCTTTCCCCTGTGGGGGGCTACACTGAAACTCTGGCACTTGTCTCCGATCTACACACTATACTCCTCTCTCAGACAATACAAACAGTGTCAATTTAGACCCTGGCTTATGATTTGAAAAACACAGGAACACATTGCAGGTGTCAGTCTTTTAGGCATTAACTCAAGAAATTTTCCAAAGATGTACATTTTCACTAAGATCAAAACCATGCAAGTGCCAGAAAAGAATTGGGGAGTACAGTGATGGATGCCTCTCATCTTGTGAGTAACATCATAACATGTGGTAGCTACAGTAATTTCAAAATTGTGTCAAATTGGAGAAATCAGTAGAGAAAACTACTATATTTAAGCAAGCATTGCAGATGGCATCTTTTCATTCCATTTATCTTATTTAGGCTCACAGTTGCATACTAAGTTAAAGATCACTGGGGCCTTTTTAAGCCTAGCCATGCATCCCAAATCTCTGACAAGTTCTGATACCCTTCGTAAGTGTAAGCAAAGACTTGGGAGATGAAACATTTACATCCTGCCTGTCTCCATTACAGACTTCTTCTTTTTCATAGGTTCATAGGTTCATACGTAGGTACTAGGCTATTGGCCCTAGGGCCTATACAAGCCCAGCCAAAAAGGTACCCTGGCTTTTGCCACCCAAGAAAATTATTTTCCTGTGCCACTGTCGAGCAGAGTCACAGAAGTTATCCTCGGGTGAATTTCCTATTTCCCATCCAATCATCAAGATCTTTCTTGAAGAGTACTAATGAGGAGCTTTGTTTGATATAGATAGGTAGTTTATTCCACAGTATGGGAAGTCTCTGGGACAGGAATCTATCCCTCCGGCATGTTCTGTTTATTGTGGTGACAAGGTTTAGGTCTCTAGAGCGTGTAGCTCAGAGGGATTAGAACTTTTTTAAGTGGAGCATGTCCAGCAGCTCTGGGTTTGACATAGCTTTGTATGTTAGGCAGAGATCACCTCTGAGTAGGCAATATGCGACGGAGTAAAGCTGGAGTTTTTTGAGACAGTCTGCGTAGAGCATCTGTTTGAGGCCAGTAATCCTTTTTGTGAGGTATTTCTGCGGCCTTTCCAGTTGTTGTAGATGTCTTGTGAGGTACATACCAAAAGGGGTGTTGTAATCTATAATGGGTCGAATGAGTGATGAGTAGAGGGGAAAAATGACCTTTTATTCCTGGATGAGAAACCTTTTGTGATGAGGTGTGCCACGTAGATGGATTTCCTGACTACTGTGGCGATGTGATTATCAAAGGATAGACTACTGTCCACCTGTGTCCCAAGGTCTCTTATCACACTTTCGGTGTTATGTATACTACCACCTATGTTGTAGTTCATGGGTACAGAGTTTTTACCAAAGGGGATGACAATTCACTTTTTGGCATTGAGCTTGAAGCCATGGCTTTGACACCAGGTATCTGTCTCAATGAGGCCCTTTTGTAGGATGTCCACATCATTAGGAGTTTCATTTATGGCTCCTAGTTTGCAGTCATCTGCAAACTTCATTAGCCAAAGACCTTCTGTGTTAGCCTGTACTTCAGAGAAGTAGATACCAAACAGGAGAGGACCCAGGACTGAACCCTGTGGTACTCCACTTGTTACTGGTCTAAAGTCGGATTTGGAGTCTGCTACTTTCACAGTGTGGGTTCTGTCAGTGAGCCAGTTGGCAACCCATCTTGTGACATAGGGATTTATACCTAGTTTAGTGAGTTTATCTAGAATTTCAGAGTGGGGGATGGTGTCAAAAGCCTTGGCAGGATCTAGATAGGCTGTGTGAACCACATTACCCTCGCCTATGGCTTTGGTGACTGCTTCAAAGAAGTCTGTCAGGTTTAAGCTACATGATCTGCCTTTTACAAACCTGAACTGGGTGGGGTCCAGAGTTTGGAGATTACTGAAGTCTTTGTTTATAAGTTCCATGATGATACGTTCCATGGCCTTGCAGACCAGGCTCGTCAGGCTAATGGGGCGGTAGTTCCTGGGGTCCGTGGTGGCTCCCCCCTTGTGGAGTGGGATAACAGTCACTGTGCACCATTCAGTGGGCAGAAAGCCTGAGGTGAGGCTATGATTGAACATGGTACTTAGGTGGGGTGCCAGTTCATTCTGTAGTTCATGTAGAACGCAGCCTGGGATATTGTCTGGTCCTATAGATGCTGTGTTCTTGGCTTTGGAGAGTGTGTTTTTTACCTGTGCAATGGTGATTACAGGAACTTTGCATTCTTCCGGTATAGGGATGGGCTCTTTAGGGGGTGAGAGGGGGGTAACGTTAGCACTAAACCTATCTGCCAGGATGTTGGCAATATCAGTTGGGTCTGTATATTTATTGCCATTGTGCTGTAACTCAGAGCAGATCTGAGTGTTGCCACTGAGATTCCTGACATTGCTACAGAATGCTTTGTGGTTGTCTTTAGAATCAGTGGCGATTTTGTTTTTGTAAATAGCTTTGGAGGATTTTGTCAGGGGTCACAGCTTCTTACTGAAGCTGACCAGGGAGCTCCTCCGCTCATGGGATTTTACTCTCTTTTGCAACAGTTTCTTCCTTCTGGTGCACAGTTTATTTATGGCAGGGGACCACCAGATTGGCTTCCTTTTTTTGGAGGATAGTGTCTTGGTTCTGTTTGGGATAGCACGATCCATGCACTTGCGTAAGTGCTTATAAAGTGCAATTGTGTAGGATTCAGTAGTCATAACTGTCCATCTGCATGGGTGTCATGAAGTTCACCACTTCTGTCTTAAGAAGCATGAAGTGGCTTTGGAGAAATATTTTACCATGGTTTCCTTAATGGGGGGTGGAGGCAGGATGTGAATATCTAGGGTAATTAGCTTATGTTCGTATCGGACCAATGAGGTGTTGACTTCAGGTGTGGAACACCGGTCACTCATGTTGGTAATGACTAGATCTAGGATATTGTTGCCCCTGGTGGGGGTGTGGATAAGCTGATCCAGGGCATTGGAGTTTATGAATTCCAGAAAGCGTTGAGCGAAGGATATGGTACATGAGTAGTTTTCCCAGTTAATGGTGGGGTAGTTGAAATCACCCATTATTAGGGTGCTTGGTTGAACCCTAATATTTTTCAGTACATCAAGAAAAGAGGAGTGGGAATCCTGGGGCATAGTGGGGGATCTGTAACAAGCTACAATTTGGACTGCAGTTTTGCCCAGAGTTAGTTGCACTTGGATAACCTCGGCTGCATCATGCTGAGCAACTAGCCTGGAGGTGTGGATATCCTTAATGAATATGGACACACCTCCGCCTTTGGTATTCTGGTCCAGGTTACATGGCCGAAAAGTTTGGTATGAGTTATAGCCTGGTAGTGCAGGGGTGCTCTGTGGAGCCTTGAACCAGGTCTCAGTCACTGCACAGATATCGATGTTCTCCATTTTAAGGAGTGCCTCGAGTGAGTGTATTTTGAAATTTAGACTTCGAGCATTGAGTAGCATCACCCTCAGTTTTTGCTTGCCTGTTCCTGTTACGGTGGTGAATTTGTCATTTGAACCTTTCCTAAAAAGGGCACTATAGGGGCGGCAAGAACCTTAGCCAGTATCCAGAATCCCAGGGGTGACAGGTGCAGGCCATCTCTGGCAAGGCATCATGGTCTGTCGACCATGTCATCCCAGACAGACAGATTCTGGATCCTTTTAGAATGACACCAGAAGCTTAGCCAATTGTTGAAGTCAATCATTTTGTCCTTGTACTGCGGTATCATTCTGGGTGATGGCAGAATGCTACTCAGGGCTAGGGTCATACCTGTCTGGGCTAGAAGATCTGAGAGCTCTTCCATGTCTCTTTTCATGTAGTCCAGGGAGGTACATCTCAGGTTGTTCACACCAACATGGACAATGACAGAGTCATATTTGTACTTGTGGAGTGACCTAAGTGTGTGGGTTATGTGGCAGATCCTGGCACCCGACAGGCAGCTGACAGTGACCTTCTCCTTATTTAGCCTGGTGAGTGGGACATCAGTGTGCCTGACTATAGAGTCACCTATGACTAGTGTGTTGGGTACATTGTTTTGCCTTATTGGCTGTGGTTGAGTAGCACACTGAGTCTGCAAGCTAGGTGTCATTTGGGTTGTGTTGGGGGGTGGAGGTTGCTTGCATTTCTGCTTTGGAGGTCTCTGTTACTTGAGCAGATTTTTATTGAGAGCCTCTGTGAATGTTTTTGTGTTTCTATATGTGGATTTTGGTGGTGTAGATTTAGTGAGACTATGTGATGAATGTAGTGTGGTGCAAGTGTTTACCTTCTCCTCTTGACTGTCAAATTCAGTCTTGGTTGGAGAGAGCTTTACCTCCAGTTTGGCTAGATAAGTGCATCTCTCACAGGTTGTACAGGTTGTTTCACAGGTTTTTCTTTCGGCTGTTCCCATTAGGAGTCACGGTCACCACAGCAGATCATCTGTTTCCATTTCTTCCTGTCCTCTGCATCTTGCTCTGTCACACCAACCACCTGCATGTCCTCTCTCACTACATCCATAAACCTTATCTTAGGCCTTCCTATTTTCCTCTTACCTGGCAGCTCCATCCTTAGCATCCTTTTCCCAATATACTCAGCATCCCTCCTCAGCACATGTCCAAACCAATGTAGTCTTGCCTCTTTGGCTCTGTCTCTAAACCATCCAACCTGGGCTGACCCTCTAATATACTTATTCCTAATCCTGTCCACCCTCATCACACCCAGTGCAAATCTTAACATCTTTAACTCTGCCACATTCAGCTCTGATTCCTGCCTTTTTGTCAATGCCATGGTCTCCACCCCATATAACATAGCTGGTCTCACTACCCTCTTGTAGACCTTCCCTCTCACTCTTACTGGTACTCATCTGTCACAAATCACTCCTGACACTCTTCTCCACCCACTCCACCCTGCCTGTACTCTCTTCTTCACCTCTCCACCACACTCTCCATTACTCTGAATTGTTGATCCCAAGTATTTAAACTAATCCTCCTTCGCCAACTCTACTCCTTGCATCCTCACCATTCCTCTGTCCTCCCTCTCATTCACACACATATAGCCTGTCTTGGTCCTGCTGACTTTCATTCCTCTCCTTTCTAGAGCATATGTCCACCTCTCCAGGGTCTCCTCAACCTGTTCCCTACTAAGACTACAGATTACAACGATGGAAATGAATGATCTGCTGTGGTGACCGTGAGCCCTAATGAGAACAGCAGAAAGAAAAACCTGTGAGACAACCTGTACAACCTGTGAGAGATGCACTTATCTAGCCAAACTGGAGGTAAAGCTCTCTCCAACCAAGATTCCCTAATTCTAACTTCTTGAGTCCTGTCTGTGAGCCACCTTACTATCGACCAGCTGACATAAGAGTTTATACTTAACCTCTTAAGTTTGTCATCTATGCCAAGTGTGGTATTCTGTCAAATGTGAAAAACACCAACTGAATAACAAGTTAAAAAATAATTAAAAAGGAACCACTAGTTGAGCAGAAACAAATTTACTGAAATAAATATATATAAACCACTCAGTACATAGATACAAAAAGTAAGCGCTTTCGTCAAGCACATAGACCAAACTTCTTCAGACAATTCAGTAATATAACAGTTCAGTTATATAACACTCCCACCCCCAGTAATTACTTGCTCAATTGAAATCAGTACAATTAAATTAAGTTACTCAATACTACAAACTATACACATCAAAAACGTGAAATGAAAAATTAAAAAGTAAAAAATACAAAATAAAAAATAATAATAAAAACAAATCAGTGTATATATATACTGACTAAATAAAAATGTGATATTAAATGCATATTTATGCTCACTACACACACACTATTTTCATTAAAAATGTTTTATCTATCCAGTACTCTAAGCTTCAATTTACTACTGATAGAAATAGTATCTTTCAACCCTGGGGGGGTGTGGGCATTAAGGAAGACTTGCCACTAAGTCTCCCTATCCTCCAACCATAATTTCCAAGGTTTCCCTCGCTCACCCCTCCTAACCTGTTGTAGCACCACAAATTTGAATACATGGTCAGGAAAAATTTTAATGTGTCTGTATAAAGCATTTGTTTCGTCTCTGCTACGGACATCATAAAGATGTTCGTAAATACGCTGACTCAATTTACGTTGAGTTTTCCCCAACATAAAAACCAGGACAATGGGAACAGAGGGCATCATAAACAATGCCTTGGGTATGACAATTGAACTTACCCTTAATACTGGTAGGTTTGTTCACAATTTTAACCTGAGATGTCACTAAAATATTCTTACACTGGCTACATGCACCACAAGTTGCCATTTTGCCCTGTACTTTACCTACCCTAACTTGTTCTAATAAATTTTTAATATTCCTGCCTCGTTTGTATACAAATTCAGGATGTGTACCAAAACAGGTACCCAACACCAGATAACTATTCAAAATTGCCCAATTCTTATTAATTATAGCCTGTATATCACAGCTATCATTAGAAAATGTTGTTACCAAGGGACAAGATACCAGGTTATTCGTACCCCCCATATTTACATTGACCAACTCTACAGTAGTTCCACAGTCACCACCTTTTGTTGTATTGACATTGATAGTTAAGTACCCTGTATTGTCACTTAATTTATTCAAAATAGGCTTGAAATGGCCACTAATATGTTTGTCTATTACCTCTTTTCTAATACTACTGATCAAATACTTGGGGTACCCCTTATCCAAAAACATCCGACACATGAAATCACATTCTTCAATGAAGTCATTATAGTTGGACACCATCCTGACTGCCCTAACTAACTGACCCTTAATTATACCTCGCTTAACATGTGCAGGATGACTACTGTCAAAATGTAACATACTATTTGAATATGTTGGCTTCCTGTAAATCTTAGATTGCAAACCGTCCCGTGTTTTAATCAAATTGATATCCAAACAGGAAATCCCATCTACCCCTATGTTGTATGCAAACTTCAAAAATGTGGAACTTCCATTAATATAGTTCATGAACTCCACAATATCTTCCTCTGAACCTTTCCAAGCTATAAACAGATCATCCAAGTACCTCAAATACAAAATTACATTACTAAACAAAGGAGAGGAAAACAAATAGGTTCTCTCCCACCAGGCTATGACTATGTTGGCAAAAAGTGGACCACATGGGGAACCCATAGCCACCCCCTCCAATTGCTTGAAGTAATGACCCTCAAAAAAAATGTAATTATTCCTGAGTACAACCTGCATGAGTTGTGTATACATATTATTGACAGGCTGAGGTAACCCAAACTCTTCAAACAAAAATTCAGAAAACCATTCAAGGCCTATATCCTGGGGGATACAGCTATACAAATCTTTAACATCAATTGTAATGAAAATAACCTTCCGGTTGATTACATCGATTTTTTTACACTTGTCCACAAATTGCTACGAATCCTTGCACAAATGAAGGATGGCCATAAGTCTCTCCTTCAATTTATAATCCAAATATTTAGCAATGTAACTGGTTTATGACCAGGATGAGTCAACTATTGGTCTGAGGGGTGGATTACACAAATCCTTATGGATTTTAGGGATACCATAAATCCCCGAAATTTTTGGAACATCAGTGCTCATATAGTTGTACTCATCCAGGTCAATTTGGTCCTGCATCAACTAATCCAAAAGATCACTATCTATCCTACTATATGCAATGTTAACTTCATTTAACGAAGCTTCAGTGTACTTATCACCATACTAGATTTCAAACATTTTTTGCACATAGTCGGCTTTAGACATGATAACCAATCCCCCCCCCCTTTATCTGGTTGCATAATCCATAAGTTCTTATTTCTTAATTCAGTTAAACAATCATTTTTAACCATTGACAAATTGGCCTCAAACACATGGTTCCCCCAAAAATGTCGAAAATCAGTCTCACACATTTTTTCAAAAGTTTTAATAGGATAATGCAGGTCTGGATTGTTATATTATTGAATTGTCTGAAGATGTTTGGTCTATGTGCCTGACGAAAGCGCTTACTTTTTGTATCTATGTACTGAGTGGTTTATATATATTTATTTCAGTAAATTTGTTTCTGCTCAATGAGTGGTTCCTTTTTAATTATTCTGTCAAATGCCCTGAAGAGGTCAAGGTAGGAAATGTGAATAATATTACGTTCATCCATTGCTTTGATGACCTTCTCAAAGAAGTCCACCAGGTTAAGTAGATACCCTTGATGAAACCAAATTAGGTTGGGTCCAGTGTATGGAGGTTTCCTATGTCATTATTGATCATTTTCATGACAATTCATTCCATGACTTTCCATATGGAACTAGTGAGACTTATAGGTCTGTAGTTTCTAGTTTCACTAGATGGCCCATCTTTGTGCAGAGGGTTGACAGTTGCTGTTCGCCATTCATGAGGCACAAAGCTTGTTTGAAGGTTACGGTTAAGTAGCGATTCCAGAAGGGCTGCTAGGTCATGTTTCATGCTATTTAGAAGGCAGCCTGGGATATTATCTGGGTCCGGTTATACAGTGTTCTTAGCTGTAGAGAGAGCATTGAGGACCTGTTCCCTAGTACAAGTAGAAGAAGTTATATTTGATGGTATTTCCTGAGGGGAGGCTGTGGGGGAGTGAGGGGTAAAGTTAGAGCTGAATTTTTTTGCCAGTAGGTTTGCTGTACCTTCTGGCACTATTAACAATGAACTCTGCACACAATTGTGTATTGCTTTTGAGGTTGCAAACATAGCTAAAGAATGCTTTGTGATTGTCCTTGGCCTAGGAGGCCAATTTTATCTCAGATTTGGTTTTGGTAGACTTTATTTATCCTCTGAGTTGTTTGTTAAGTTTGATGAGTGCTTTTACCCTGCTGGTTTATACACCTCCAAATTTTTGTTATGATTTTCTTCCTTCTGTTATAGAGTCTATTGATCTTGTGATTCTACAAGGGTAGCTTATTTTTTGAGTTAGTTCTGTAGTTATTCCTGGTGGATGCAGCTCCCTCTTTGCAGTTATTAACATGCTTTTTAGGGTTTCTGTGAACAGTTGCACGTACGCAGCAGTATTCTCAGAGTTCGGAGACTTGAAATTTTGACACATTATCACTTAACAATAGGAATTTAGCCTTAAAGTAGTACTGGAACATTCCATGGTTAGCTGAGGTTCCAGGTTTTATTTTTACTTCAAAAGTGACTATTTTGTGGTATGACCTTACAAGAGAGGGACATTACACTAGCAGGTATGCAGCACTCTTCCATATTAGTGAGGACCAGATCCAGTATGTTTTCACCCCAGCTCATTGCACTGACAATTTGGTCCAGGGAGTTCATGTTTGCAAAATCCAAGAATCGTTGTGCTTGCACGTTTGGTGTCATATATGATTCCTAGTTGATAGTGGGGTAAAGTTGCCCATAAATATGGTATTGGATTGGATGGTGACTGTTTCCAAAAAGCATAAATACATGTTATGGGTTTCCTTGGTCACAGAATAGGACCTTCAAGCCCACCAAGTGCCTCCCTCAGATGCCCTATGAAACTTGTTTCTTTCTCCAAAAGACAAGAGCCATTGACAAATTTGTTTTCTTTGAGGGTGAGTCTCATGCACTGAGAATACTGCAGTCATCCATTATGGTGCCTGGGCTTTTTTGGCTGTGACCTCTATTATTGTTGGCTTGTAGTCTTCACATCTGCTTCCATGCAGGCAGTTTTCCATTTCATGGTTCGGTGCATTGTATGTGCCGGTGTGGCTGGTATGGTCCTCCCAATGGATCAACTACAGTCCCCACACCACAGATGAAGAAGCAAACATTTACAACTCCATGTCTACCTCCCCATCCCACCTCCTCTGATGCCTGGTCACCAAAGAAAATCAGGTTGACTTAGACAAAAGTCTGAGTGTTATTCCTCTAAGCCATGAAGCTGACCCTAAGATGCACTATTGTAAGACTTATTTGACTCCAGGATGTCATGTGGCCTTTTTAATAAAGAGTGGGATAAAACTAAGAGTCTAGCTCACATAGAAGTAAAGATTTCCTGTACATTGAGATGTCCTATTAAGTATGATTTGGGAGTTCTTGTTTTTGTTCTTTCCCTGCATTCTGTGAGTTACATTTCCTTTTCTCTCAGCTCTTGTACACTATAACTGATATTTTTATGCTTTCCTACTGAAATTTCTGGTTTGATTAATAGGCTTTCTGTTTCTTTTCATTCCTATTTCATTTCATAAATGTATGGACAGGCAGTCCCTATAATCAAATACTATATCAAACTGGTATCATTAGTCTCCATCTAAACTTAAACTTCATATCACAGCAGTTATACAGTATTTTTTGTTGTGCATGAGTAATGTTCACAATTTGTACCAATCCAAATATATATATCAATTATAGTCTTTTATATTAATGCCTGAGAATATCCACTATTCAATAAAGTATTGACACTTTTTTGTGTTTCTGTTTTTGTTAATTGTAAGCAAATACTTATATCCTAAAGTAAGCTCTACTCCTCCAGTTTTGATAACTCTGGTTCTGTCCTGGCATTCTTTTTAACAGCTTATAGCTTTAACATAGAGTTGCATGACATACAGTTTCACTTTCAGCACCTTGCTTTAGAGAATATTTATATCTTTGAGTGCTGGCCGAACAATTTTGGCATTTACTTTATTTTTTATTAAATTAGTTAGCTAGTGTTACATTCCTGAAATGCAAAATACATTTTATTTAAGCAACCCTATTAATGCTATCTTTTGATTTACTTTAAGTCCATATATGGATTATTTAAGAGCACTGATAAAAAACACTTTTGGCTTGTTTAGCAACAGATTGAGCATACACAGCCTCATAGCATTCTATGGACTAAAAACAGCAAAAGAACTGATTCTGCTTTAAACATTAGGATGATTATGCGGTAAATGCAGCAAGCAGAAAGGAGCCTTCAGATTACCCCATAGGGCTGGTTTTATTTTCTTTCCCTCTCTTTTACTACCCATACATATTTTATGCGACCACTTCACTTAGTGTAGATACAGTTTGTTTTCTATAATGGGATGGTGAATTGACATGCAAGTAACACTGCCTCTTCAGAGAGAGATTTTCTGGGTTGAGTTTCAGTTGTGGTGCCTTTTATGGAGTCTGCATATCATTCCTGCAGCAGCAGCAGCATTGGTCTTCTGTCACTGTTAAATTCTACTCCCACCTCTCAAAGACATGTAGTGGGTGAACAATTGTGTCACTGCAGCTTATTATTCATTCATTCTCACAGGCTTACTCTATCTTACTCAGGGTGTCAGGAGAGGAGCCAGGGCCTAATATTTCTTACTTGTAATTTCTCTACAGGTCCAACTGTAATCCTACAGACATGCATAGTAATTACATGTGTGTGTGTGTGTGTGTGTGTGTGTGTGTGTGTGTGTGTGTGTGTGTGTGTGTGTGTGTGTGTTTGTGTATCTATACATGCCTGTCTATGTATGTATGTCTATAAATAGATAGCTAGGCAATGTTTAAAGCATAATGATAAATACTTCTCTGTGGCAGAAAGATGTTGCACCAGTCATCAATCTCCTCGCTAGCCCCAGATGTGGGGTTGGTAGAGCCTAGTGGAGGCACAGGGGTCTAGTAGACCCAGAGAATGAGAAGAGGAGTCGATTCTTAGCTATAAGCAACAGCAATTGTTTTTTACATTAGGATTGGTACTGGTGAGTACTCTATAAGAAATAGTTTTCTTTTACAGTGGGAAACAGTACGAAATAGTGCTGGGAAGCAAAAACAAAGCTATGCATAAAATGGAAAAACAAAAACTCTGAAAATTTAATGCTTAATGACATACACACAGAGTCTTGAATGCACAGTAGGGGGAATTCAAAAAAGCCTACAGGGATTCATTTTCCATGTAGGCACAGTGGCACAGAGCTTACACGGAAGTAAGCAGCCGTACGATCCAGTAAATGGAGCTGAGGGGTAAGCACAAGTGTGCGAACATGGAAGTGTCCATTGCATGCAAATCACCTCATAAGCAGGTGAACTGCATGCAAATGAGGGTGCTGGAGTGATCCAGCAAGCAGATAGGTAGTTCTGCAGACCCCGTGTTGGTGTCTGAAGTGTACATGGAAAATTTCCGTGTACATGAAATTTAAAAGTGAACAAGGACTGTAAAAGGCAAGTTAGAATGTCAGAACTAGTATAGCAGACACAGATATGTGCAAAACTATGCATTGTGTGTCCAAAAAGTAATGAAAAATATATATTTTTAATACCCATATTATGTTTGTGCGGGGCACAGCAGTGCGCCAACTTGCCGTTATGCAAAAATAAAATATTTAAAAGTGTAAAAATGAAAAAAATAAAATATGTGACAATAATGCATTATAGTGCCTTGCATGAAGTATGTACAATGGTAGATTTCTTTGGTTGCTTCCAGGTTGTGTGCATGGATCTGTATGCAAATGAGCTGGGGTTACTGAATAGCAAAAATGGGTATCCATGCCCGCAGATCACATCCATGTAGCCCCAGAACCATTTTGGCATCCACATAAGAGGTAGCTGACATCAAAAGGGGGTTGTGTCTATTTCTTTAAGCACATTGGAGCACAGCGGCACCCATTTGTGTGCCACTGAGATGAGCAAGAGTGTGTGTCCAGTGCTGCTAAGATTTGTTTCACTTCAACCAGTGTGTTTAAGCTGGTTTGAGCATGTTTGCACTGCGGCCCACTGTACTGAGCATGCTCGTTCATGACAGCATGTCTTTTGACTGCTGAATATTGTTTATACCTGCAGCATGGGTTTGCATGTTGTGCAGCAGTGCTTAGCAAGGAAGGCTGTCAAAAAAAGAAAAATATATAAATAAATTGGCTGAGAAAGCCAATCATATATAAATTACTGGTGACCCTTGTTCCACCTAAATTAGGCCATTTCAACCCCTCAATGATGTACTTGGCAAGTGAAATGCATCATACTTAGCCAGTCACATAGGCTGCATCTGCAGCAGAGCACAATAAATTAAGCATGCACCCTACAATCTGATTTTCCCCCCATACTCTGCACCATTGGAGTACAGACTTGGGAATTTTAACTGAGAGAATGTTAGTGGCCACTGCAGCTCTGCTACATCTATATGTGCTAGATGCTGGTTAGTGGTGATGCTGATGCTGACAATAGGCCTAGACTGAGAAGGAGAAGAGTGGTCCGGCCCAGGGTAACCTTCCAGGAGTTACATGAGCTAGAGATTGTAGAGTGCTACAGGGTGGACAGGGACATACTGCAAGAACTCACCAAACTCTATCACCCCCAACTCAGACCCAGAGCCAACAGAGGGAAACCCATCCCAGTGGAAACAGCTGCAGGTACTTTTCAAAGATAAACTGGGGACATGATGGGGGTCTCACAGGGATCAGAATCCAGGGTACTCCAGCAGTTGCTGGATGACATGCAAACACATGCCAGTGAGCACATTCATTTACCCCGTACCCCTGAGGAGAGGGCCAGCAGTATGCATCTCTTCTACCATGTAGCACACTACCCTGAGGTACTGGGTGCCATAGACTGCTCTCATGTCCACATCAAAGCACTGCCCATTGAGGAGGGTAGAGTCTACATCAACTGCAAGGGGTATCACTCCATCAACTGCCAGGTTGTGTGCAATGCCCAGGGTATTATCATGAATGCGTGTGCTGGCAGCCCTGGCTGTTATCACGACTCTCATATCTGGCATGCATCACAGCTGTACCAGATGTTTGCCAGGGGGGACATCCCATATGGCCATCTACTGGGGGATGCTTGCTATGCACTGGAATCATGGATGATGACACCCATCAGAAATGCACACAAACCTACCAAAGAAGGCCATAATGAGGCACATGCACAAACTAGAAACATCATAGAGCATGGTTTTGGGTTGCTCAAGTCATGGTTCGGGTGCTTCGATATATATGGTGGAGCCCTTCAGTACTCTCCAGCCACATGTGCATAGATGTTCATAGTATGTGCCATGCTACACAATATGATCCTGCGGAAACAGCTGCAGCAGAATCATCACAGGGAAGGGACACACAGCCCCGCACCAGTGCCAATGTCCCCACAGCTACACCCACAAGGGAACATGGAGGCGGAATTCCCCTAAGGCTGTCCCTGTAGGCAGATGTAGGCATGCCCGGTATGCTCTGGCCTTGGCCAAGAGACAATGCATAGCACATGCACTGACAACCTAGGGTCCTAGGGAATGACACCTTACTCCGACTCGCATACATGGTAAAAATGATGCCAGCCAGACCACACAATCTGTACCTAACCATGTATTGGTTGTGTATTGCGTGCATCAGACAGAGTCAGCCCTGAAACACAGGTCTGTCAACCGCTGCATTCACAGGGTAAGTCACTCTCTTATACAACAAATGTACTAGGTACTAGACTGTTGTAGCATATGTATGGACCTGCTGTATGTATTCAAGGGAACAAAGTGGGCTACTGGGCTACTTGCAGAGAACTAACAGCTACTTGGGACAACAGGCACTCTGTTCAATACTGAATGCCCCATAATATGCATTAGGCCACATGGCTGGAAACCCCACTGCATTATGCAAGGGAAATGCCAAACAGTGGGGTCATAGGACAGACGCATAACTGTTAATGCCAGAGTCCCCTACCACCAACACATCAGTGTTCCCATACAACTACAGTAGCAGTATGTTTGCAAGGATATAGCAGCAGACCACACAATTCCGTGCTGTCACAAAAAACCTGGCCACGTGTTCTATTTTCCACAAAATGCAAGGAAGGGATCATAGCAGGGGTCACAGTGTATGCCTGTATGCTGTTGCTAGTGTGAGGAATTAAACCTCACTTTCTGGCAGCTGGTGTGGCTCACTGGGGTAGGGACATTAGCATGGTTGATGGTGGTGATGATTCAAAACTGGCCGCACCTACAAATTTTGCATGTGAGCTACTCTTATGGTAGGAGTCACACAGACTGTCAAAATGCCACAATCTGTTACTGCAAGAAAGATGGACAAAGACAGAGAAAAGGGGGGACAGAGGGCCAAACCTACAGACATTATACATGCTCTGAGTAGCCTAGAAGATGGCTAGTATAACAACAGGTTGCAACAGGTCAGATTAGCAGCAGGTTGTAAAGGCCATCACTTAACTGTGTCAGTACTTACAACAATTCAGTGGACTGCATTTAGTAGTATAGTACCAGATAAACACAACTGTATGAGGAACAGAGCAGACATATGGGGCAGAATGCTGGACATTCTGCAAAAACATGTACAGTGAGAGGTGTGAAGACTGTCACCCTGTGTGTGGTGTTACATCATGTACTCCAGTCACATCATACCGCTCAAGCACGTAGAACAGGAAATCTGGACAAAGCTTTGAACAATAGTGGGACAAAGGCTCACATATAAGGGAAAGGATTAACTACTGGTCAAACAAACATGGAAAGCTCAGAGAATAACAGGTTGTGCATTAGCATGAATGTCCTGATGTGTATGGAGTCAGTAACTCAAATGTCTGACATAATTTCCTAATGTTCAACCTATAGTGACATGCCTCTAATGTACCAGAAAATCACAATGCTATGTAAAATGTACAAAAAATATGAAGCAAAACTCTGTGCATTCTAATAGGTATGTGTCATATATTATGTTCAGGAAACAGCCGGGGAATGACTTGGACAAGATATCAGGGAGGTGATGGACTGCTGAATCAGGTGCAGCAGCCAATTGGCTGCACCACACAAAATCTCGGACTGGAGTACAGGAGTCACCTTGCAAGTACTGACAGTCACACTGGGCATGCTCCTACACTTAGCTGCTATGTGAAAATATGTATG
>NC_056731.1:1669109770-1669237270 GCF_019279795.1 Protopterus annectens | reverse complement strand
AGGGTGTGGTGTGGGGGTGCTAGAGGCCTAGGCTGTGCCAAACAGTTGACAGCATGTGTGTGAGTCAGGAAGGGGTGCTGGTTAGATGAGCCATGGAGAGGTGACGTGTATCTGTTGGTGACCTGCATGTGACAGTGATGTTTGAGGGTGTGCATGTACACAGTCAAGCCTAGTGCTAGACCTATACATGTGTATGTTGGACAGCTGTGGACCATACATGGCAGAGTGGACATTTCACCATCTCTGGCCATGAACACGGGAACTAGCTCTACTAGGAGTGGTATTGGCACCACCTTGCCCAGTGTCAGATGTGGTGCAAGTAGCTGACAGTGACTGCTGTCTGCATGAACCATGTCCCCCATGGGATCACCCAGGACCATGTGCTCATGGCCTGCCATATCATGGTGTGGACAGTACACTTCCTTCTGTAGTGCTGGAGGTACTGTAACTACAGGAGCATCACAATCACATGGAGTCTCAGCAGATTGTGTTGCTGACCTACGTCCACGTGTCCGATGCCCTACTCAAAACAGATGTTCTAGCACAGACAATGTCCAATGAAAGAATGACACTGTCTCAGCCCACCATCTGTCCACTACATCAGTGAAATGATCCATGGTGTCACCAACTGGGTGGAGACAGTCACGGATGTCAGACTGTGCTGCAGCCATAATCCTGAGCATCTATCTGGTGTTGCATTCGGAACATGCCTGTGCCTCCCTGATGGACTGAAACATGCAGCGAGTGACCTGTGATGTGACACCTGTGACAGGTGGTGGATGGGCAAAAGTCCTCCTTCAAGCACCCCTGTCAATCTGCCTGTGTGGGACCTCATCAGCCCTCTGACTATGGACAGTGTCTGCACTCACTGATGCCATAGTTACCACACTGTCCTGTTCAATGTTGCCACCCTCTGACTGTCCAATATCTGTGGCTTCAGGTGACTCTGTGTGTGTGTGTGTGTGTGTGTGTGTGTGTGTGTGTGTGTGTGTGTGTGTGTGCGTGCGTGCGTGCGTGTGTGTGTGTGTGTGTGTGTGTGTGTGTGTGTGGGCATACTGACTGTGTGCAGGTTCAATGGAGAAAAAAGTGGGATGTCAACCCTGGGACAGATTCATCCCCCACCAACCCCACCTGTGCCTCACTATGGCCACCATCATCATCAGAGTCTGATGAGACACTGACATCAGGTTGTGAGGGGGACAAATGCCAACCCCCCATGTTCACCTGTGATGAGGAAGACAAAATCAGTGCATTACTACCTGCACTATTATGTATGGTAATCCACACAGACACATGCAGATGAGGAGCCACAACTGCATTACACATCCCACATCTTATTTCTGAGCCCATGCACAACACACAAACACACAACATACACAGACAAGACAGGCCCTTCATAACATGCACTGCAGCTACATTCAGTTAATGTTGCCAGTACAATACACCTGTGAGAAAAGCAATATGACAGTGTATCTGGATAGACCTATACCTAAAACCTAGTGCACCATTCTTGAGCATAATATACCAGTTGTTGTATCAGTGCCTCAGGTATGACCACCTCTCTGTTTTTGTGTGAACAGGCATTTTGGAGTGATTGCCTCCTGTACAGCAGGCTGCATAGTCCTTCTTAACAATAAGTGCAAATGTGTTAATGCTTCTGCAGACAGAAAGCTGTGATTACTCATTCTATGTACTTCAGTTAACTGCTCCGAAATGGAACATACAACTGTTATACACTTGCTAAGCATAACAGCTGTGCCTAAGGCAACATGGCAGCCCTTAACATTCTTCGGGTATATATGATCTGTCAAACAACAGTATCACACTTACCAGGTACAGGACCTCAGACTCTGGCCACACCTGACGTACCTATGAAAATGTGAGGGAGAGGTACTGTCAGCAATACCACATGTTGCATTGTTACAAGGTAATATGTGTGTATATCAACATTTACAGTAGCAGATGTGTTACTGCCTACATTGCTGACATTCTGAGTATGTGTGCATAACTATGCTTTAAAACCAAACCTCCCCAATGCAGATACAGTGGATATAAAAAGTTTACATACCCCTGTTAAAATGCCAGGTTTTTGCAATATAAAAAATGAGACCCCAATAAATCATTTCAAAACTTTTCCCACCTTTAATGTGACCTGTAACCTGTACAACTCAATTGAAAAACAATCCTGTTAGGAGAAAATATAAAAAATAAAAAATGTACGATAAGCTGGTTGCATAAGTGTGCACACCCTTAAACTAATACTTTGTTGAAGTACCTTTTGATTTAATTACAGCATTCAGTCTTCTTGGGTAGGAACCTATCAGCATGGCAAATCTTGACATGGCAATATTTGCCCACTCTTCTTTGCAAAAGTGCTCCAAATCTGTCAGATTGCGAGGGCCTCATGCACAGCCCTCTTCAGGTCGCCCCACAGATTTTCTATTGGATTTAGGTCTGGGCTTTGGCTGGGCCATTCCAAAACTTTTATTTTCTTCTGGTGAAGCTATTATTTTGTTGATTTGGATGTATGCTTGGGGGTCATTGTTGTGTTGAAAGGTGAAATTCCTCTTCATCTTCAGCTTTCTAGCAGATGCCTGAAGGTTTTGGGACAAAAGTGACTGGTATTCGGAACTGTTCATAATTCCCTACACCTTGAATAAAGCCTTAGTTCCAGCTGAAGAAAAGCAACCCCAAAGCATGATACTGCCACCACCATGATTCACCATGGGGATGGTGTTCTTTTGGTTATGCAAAGCGTTGTTTTTGTGCCAAACGTACCTTTTGGAATTGTGGCCAAAAAATTCAGCCTTGGTCTCATCAGACAATAACACATTTTGTCACATGCTTTTAGGAGACTTGATGTATTATTTTTCAAATTTTATCCAGGCCTGGATGTTTTTCTTTGCAAGAAATGGCTTCCATCTTGCAACGCTACCCCATAGCCTAGACATATGGAGAATATGGGAGATTGTCACATGTAGTACACAACCAGTACTTGCCAGAAATTTCTGCAGCTCCTTCAGTGTTGCTGTAGGTCTCTTGGCAGCCTCCCTAACCAGTTTTTGTCTTGTTTTTTCATCAAGGTTGGAGGGGCGTCCAGTTCTTTGCAAGAGAAGCTGGAGAGGCCACAAAAGTTCCTCACCAAAAGGATAAAGGGTCTCAAAAATCTGTCCTATGCTGCCCGACTGAAAGAACTCCAGCTCTATTCAGTCGCTTACCGCTTGCTCAGAGGTGACCTTTGCCTAACATACAAGGCCATGTCAAACCCAGATTTGATGAATATGCTTCACCTCAAAAAATCTAGATCCATCAGAGCCACAAGGGCGGGAGACTTAAACCTCGACACAGCTATCAATAGGACATGCTGGAGGGATAGATTCATCACCCAAAGACTCCCTATGCTGTGGAACAAAATCCCGGTACATGTGAGGCAGAGCACCTCGCTGGCCTTGTTCAAGAGAAATCTTGACCAATGGATGGGAGTTTGCAGATATACCCCAGGGATTACCTCAGTGTCACTGCTCGACAGAGGCACAGCAAAATAATGGGTATAGTCCCCCATACTAAAGGGGTGGCGTAAGCCACAAAACGATGGGCTAGGCTTGTAAATGCCCTCGGGCAGATAGCCTAGTATGAACCTATGAACCTATGAACCTATGAACATCACTGTTGTCCCATATTTTCTCCACTTTTTGATGAGTGTCTTCACTGTGTTCCATGGTATATCCAATGCTGTGGAAATTTTTTTGTACCCTTCTCCTGAGTGATACCTTTCAACAATGAGATCCCTTTGATGCTTTGCAAGCTCTCTGCAAACCATAGCTGTTGCTGTAGCAGGCAACTGAGTACATGTCAAGGAAATCCTACTAGGACAGCTGAACTTTATTTGGGGTTAATCATACTCTCTTTAATTGATGACAGGTGTGTACCCAAGAAGACTGAATGCTGTGATTAAATCAAAAGGTACTTCAACAAAGTATCAGTTTAAGGGTGTGCACACTTATGCAACCAGCTTATTGTACGTTTTTTATTTTTTTGTAATTTTCCCCTAACAGATTTGTCTGTTTTTCAATTGAATTGTGCAGGTTATAGGTCACATTAAAGGTGGGAAAAGTTTTAAAATTATTTATTGTGGTCTCATTTTTTAATATCACAAAAACCTGGCATTTTAACAGGGGTGTGTAAACTTTTTATATCCACTGTAGACCTGACACCCGTGTACTGGTATGCAGACTGTGTCACAATGACTAATACAGTATTACACTGATGAACACATTAAGCTTACCTGGACGGTCCTCTGATATGGACACTGTGGCACCCACCTCCAGGATGTATGGGGTGATGAATGGCTGGGAGCTGGAGGTTGATCCCAGGTTCACAAGGAATTCCTCTGTGGCCAAGACTGGTTGTACTGCTGCAGGCCCTCCACCAGTGGCTGCATGGTCCATGGCCACAGCAGCTGCCATTTGCAATGCAGCATTGACCATATCTGTGGCCTGGTGTTGACCTGCCCGTAAGTCCTGTCCTGTTGGGCAATTTGTTTCACTGCCATGATGAGGTCAGCCCACAGTACTGCACATTGATCATGATTTAGGTGACTCCTGGAAAACAGAATGTGTTGATGCAGTCCGAGGCCATCCAGGATAACATTATTTTCTGCGGCTGTAAATGCTGGGTGCCTCCTGTGAGACAACGGTCATGATAGAAAACAAGAGGGGAACACATCACAAAACCAGATAAGTGGACATCCACTATGTACAGACCTTGCACAACCAAAATGGGCTGCACTATCCACTGCTTCCTCACACGTCATACCCCGAAGTCTATTAACACAATACATGTGTGGCTATCGCCAAGATAGTAGCAATAACGGTTATATCCCTGTGTGCCATGATGAAATGTGCTATATATCTCTACACACATCACAGCAGTCTACTGTGGTGTGTCCCCTATGGGCAAAGTCCCACCACTATGTCATACAGTCACTTTCAGACAAATAGCTGTGTGCTATTACAACAGCTATATGGAGACAGGCTAGCAACACCAGTGTGCCACAATGACAGACAGCAATGCAAACCTGCTGTAGTATATCTTATCTGTAGGCATCATACCTCTTCACTACACAGATGTGTGCAGAATGTGAACGTGTGCCTCACAGATGTGGTCAGACCAGTGACAAGTGGAGTACCACAGGGTTCAGTCCTGGGTCCTCTCCTGTTTGGTATCTACCTCTCTGAAGTACAGGCTAACACAGAAGGTCTTTGGCTAACTAAATTCGCAGATGACTGCAAACTCGGAGCCATAGTTGAAACTCCTAACGATGTGGACATCCTACAAAAGGGCCTCACTGAGACAGATGCCTGGTGTCAAAGACATGGTCTCAAGTTCAATGCCAAAAAGTGCATTGTCATCCCCTTTGGTAAAAATTCTGTACCCATGAACTACCACATAGGTGGTAGTCTACTTAACACCGAAAGTGTGATAAGAGACCTTGGGACACAGGTGGACAGTAGTCTCTCCTTTGATAATCACATCACCAAAGTGGTCAGGAAATCCTTCAACGTGGCACACCTCATCACAAAAGGTTTTTCATCCAGAAAAAAAGAGGTCATTGTTCCCCTCTACTCATCACTCATTAGACCCATTATAGAGTACAACGCCCCATTTAATATGTACCTCACAAGATATCTACAACAACTGGAAAGGCTGCAAAAATACTTCACAAAGAGGATTACTGACCTCAAACAGAAGCCTTACGCAGACCGTCTCAAAAAACTCCAGCTTTACTCCATCGCATATCGCCTACTCAGAGGCAATCTCTGCCTAACATACAAAGCTATGTCAAACCCAGAGCTGTTGGACATGCTCCACTTAAAGAAATCCCAATCCCCCCGAGCTACATGCTCTAGGGACCTAAACCTTGTCACCACAATAAACAGAACATGCTGGAGGGATAGATTCCTGTCCCAGAGACTTCCCATACTCTGGAACAGACTACCTATCTATGTCAAACAGAGCTCCTCATTAGCACTCTTCAAGAAAAATCTTGATGATTGGATGGGTAATAGGAAATTCACCCCGTGGATCACTTCTGTGGTTCTACTTGACAGGGGCACAGGAAAATAACTTTCTTGGGTGGCGAACGCCAGGGAACATTTTTGGCTAGGCTTGTATAGGCCCTAGGGCCAGTAGCCTAGTACCTACCTATGAACCTATGAACCTACCTATGTCTGACAAATGGTTGGCCAATCATTGATGGTTGTTGTTAGAATACAGACAATCTGGTTGTCACATGCCAGACCCCTCAGAAAACATGCATGCTATAGTAATCTCTGTTAGTCTAGTCATAGTCTTACTTTGTGTGGCCAATATGTACACTCTGTCGCTGACTTTGGGCCTCTGTTCCCCCACTAATAATGGCTATGACCTGAATTCTTGCTGTAAGGGGTTGACAGGTATGTTAGCCATAGCTTTCAAGCAATGAGGTGTGAATTCAACAAAACAGTGACCTAGCCAGAGTACATCAGGGACAGTCAGGGGCACCTTCACAATGTCTGAACTATTTCTATGTGGCACTGACAGACTGAGAGGAGGTGAATTACAGTACATTGTGTGATATTACAGCTGTATACACTTATTGTCAATATGTCTAACTCATAATCCACTAGCTTTCCTACAGGAGCCGGCCATTGTAGGAGGGAGTAATAGGGGCAAAGCTGTGATTTGATTCAAAGCAGGGACAGTTGAGAGGCATGCCTGTAGCTGTTGGACAGCAGAGTATCATCAACATGTTAATGCCATAGATGTAGTACAGGCCTACTGTTGTAATCCCTTTTCCCCATACCTCCATCTTCCCATCTGCATCCCATTATAGAGGCACATGTATTACATACGTCGTAGAGTGAAGTAATCCTTTTTTGACCAGATCATCTGCAAACAACTTGCTAAACCATAGTGTGTCTGAGGAAAGCAGCATACAGACCTGTTCCCCATAGGCAATTGATTGCTTTTTGTAGGTAATGCTCATTAACAAGTAATTGCCTATGCACCAGGCTGTGGCTCAGACTTGCTAATTGCATCCAAAGCAGCTAAGTTACACTTTCATTAGCCAATGACATGGCACCACAGTGCAATATTTAAGGCCTTCATGTAGGTCTTGGCCTATTTCTTAGTCTTTGAGATGGACATTAGTGAGGTGTGGAGACTACAGCATCATCATGGGTAGGTCCAAATACTGTCCACTGTTGAGATTTATGAGGTGTGTCCACAGTTTTCCATGATATATTTGGCCATTGTCCCATGACATTGGAATTATCTGATAGTTCAGTGGTACACATTGTGGATTGAGGTCAGTAAGGAGAGAGAGAGAGAGAGAGAGAGAGAGAGACGTGTGAATGTCAGACGTCATATCCATCAGAATATGCATGCTGATGCAGTAGCTGCTATTCTATCAGCTCACTATCTTTGTAGGGACGAACTGTGAAATGTCCCTGTTGCTGAACCTTTGCCCCCCACCCCCCCACCCTTTATGTATGTTTTTGTCTGGATAGGTTTGTAGCAGCTAGCTTAATGTACAGCTGCATATTTTCCAGAATGCAGCTTCTGCTGCAGCATAAAACACATAGGGGGAGTGTGAACTCTTTGGAGGACAGCAAGCTGTATGTGTAACTGAGGCAGCAGTGTCAACTGTGTCTTCACAGCAGAGCCAGGGTAAGGGTACCCTTTACAGTCCAGTCAAGGCATGTGCATAAGGTACAGCTGTTATGTAACAGTGCCAATCACAGAGTAATAGGCGGCATATAGTTTGGCTACAGAAATATGTGCAGTGTGTCCCTACTTACAGGCCTTTGACTTGCAAACATGTGTAGCAGTTAATGCAGTGGCAGCAACCTGTGTGGGTTAAAATTGTATGACTCAGTCATTACTTGCTGTGTTCACAAGAATGTAATTCATGTGCAACACACTGGATTGAAACCCAGGACTGTGGGTGGAAAAATATACTACATGCAAGGCATTAAACAGATTGAGCTGTAGCAAGTGCACTTGTAAAATATATGTGCATACATGCAGTCTGTGACACATTGTCTGCATCCATCATTATGTGCATGGCATTCAAAGGCAGTTGTTGTGCAGCAGGGTCCCAGTTGTACACATGTACTTTGTCATTGCTGCCTTAGCAGGTGTGTTTAAAGATGTCGCTGATAAAAGGGAAAAATTATTTGCTGTCGTACCTCTCAACCTCTTAGAGCAAGAAATTTGGACAACGCCATAAATAAAAGTGGGACAAAGGCCCAAAAATAGGGACAATCTATAAATATTGCTCTTACAAACTTGGAATGTTGATAGAATAGCAGGTTTTGCATTAGCATGTGTTTCCTGAAGGGTATGAAGTGAGAAATTCAAATGTCTGTCATGATTTTTTAACCTCAATCATCCACTACTTTGCCAGAAAAATATGATTTTCTGAAATCCGCGCCAAAAATAGGGGGCAAAACTATGGACATTCTGCAACAACCTGTACAGTTGACAGGCATGCCTACTAGCCCAGGCCTCATGTACATCCATTATTATTTATTTGGCTGTGTACTGGTGTAGTGTTTGCATCACAGTCCCAAGTACACTCCCATTTTTCCCATTATATGTACTTGCAGTCTATCATTGGCAATCAGTATATTTTGCTGGAAGCACCTATTTTAATTCAGAGGTGAGTGGCCTACTGGGCTAATGTACTATGCTGTAGTTGACAGTTGTCTGGGTTCGAGATGTGGCAGGTGTGATTATTTTGCAGATGTGCCTAACACTTTGAGAAGCACATAAGGTTATTAAGGCACTTATAAGCACAACTAAGCGGGTTTGCGTAGTGCACCTCTTAGCTCCACGCAAACCCTTGCTAAAAATTAAAAAAGAAAAGAAAATGGGGGTGATAGGACAGTGGTGAAATGGGGAACACAGTGGAAAACATACTGAAAGGCAGATAAGATTGTGCTGGAAGGGTATAGGAAAGGACCATAGCTTTCCATTTCTTGTACAGCAACAGCTGTGCAGTTTTTACAGGCTTTGTACATAAACTGGGACCCTCAAACCCCGGAGAGAGGGGTGAGGACAACATAAATGTGTTGTCAAGCCAATTGGACTTAATTAGTTGTGTCCAGTGGACACATGTGCGAAATGGAGAGCTATGTATGGGGCATTTTTTTTTTTTTTGTGGGACAGATGCCCATTTATTTTAAGGAGAGAGTGGAATGTTGGGGAAGGGATGTAGGTGCATGTGGGGAGGTAAGTTGGGTAGGAGAGGTTGCATTTGCAGACAGACAAGACAGCATACAGGGGCGGTGTGTGACATATGAGGGGGGTAAACACCTTGGACTGGGAGGGAGTTGTGGAATCAGAGATGCATGTGCCCCCAGATGGCTGCAGTGTGACTGAGCTCCCCACCCATAGGCAGTCAACACAGCTCCTTCACTGCCCTGAAGGTGTCTGTACTGGAGGATGGACATCAGGGCCACCAGACCCCACCAGCTTGTCAAGTCTGCCCTCAATTTAGTGCAGGCATTGTTCATAACTCCTATGCACAATCCTGAGCACCATGTCCGGTAGTTGATCTTGGGTGACTACCGTCCCTCAGCCACCACTCCCGGGGGGGGGGAGGCCCGGTCCCCTGAAGCAGTTCCACCATAGGGTGGTTTAGGGGCAGCAGAGGGGCCAGCACTGGCCTGGGTCCCAGATGTGCTGATACTCAATGCCACAGCCAGCTGAATTAGGGTAGGTGGATCAGCAGGAACCGGCCTACCTTGTCATGCTGTAGTGATTGAGGTATAGCAGTGTGTATAGGTTAGTTATGAACAAAACATTTTGTTAGTTATAACAGCATGCCAGAACATTGGAAATAAAACATTAACATATCAATGCATATTATATGGAACACAACAATAGATAACATAACAGCCAGTATATTAACAGCATGCCAGTAACAGTTACGGCATAAGGCCAGCAACACAGGTAATTCAACATGATATGTTAATAAGCAACCATTGTAATACATAACAATAGTAAAACACATGCCCCAAAATAAAGTTTAGAGAACAACATATGTTAACAGTAAACCATAACCAATGTATAACAATAATACATTTAGATGAAGATAAGGGGTAGGGAGAGAGAGAAATACAGTCCATTAATATTGGTATAGGCTATAAAGTTTACAACAGTACTGCTATGTACTCTACAAGTCTGTCCTTCCTTTATGTATAGCAGTGCCCTATAGCTGCCGTAGTATGTATATACCTCTCAAGCTATCCACATGGGACAGTATGGGCCAAGCAGTAACACCTGCAAGTACACAGTTATAAAGAACACTTACACATCAGGTGGACCTATATAACTACCAAAGTGTACCATAAATTAATGCAGTGTGACTGTACTATTCACGTAATTATGTCAATGACACAACTATGACAATGGGATTATGCAGCAG
Organism: Protopterus annectens; assembly: GCF_019279795.1. Classification (NCBI taxonomy): domain Eukaryota; kingdom Metazoa; phylum Chordata; order Ceratodontiformes; family Protopteridae; genus Protopterus; species Protopterus annectens. The sequence continues at coordinate 1,669,226,796 of NC_056731.1, read as the reverse complement.
TAATTACAGTCCATGACAGCATGACACTTGAGAGACATGTATGTGTACAGTACAGAGAGTAAACAACTATCATGCTATCCTTGGCAGGCATGGGGATAGACCTTCAGCAAACTTTCACAGACAGTCCAGGCATACAGCCATACCAAGATTACACATTTTATTTACTTTATTTTCTTTTATCACTATTGTGCTTTTTGCCTTTATTTTATGAAGTCTTAGCACATTCCTGGTTAATGCTGTTAACAGTCTGCTACAGCTGAACACACAAATTATTTACTCATAATAAGACCTACTTCAGTCATTTACCTGTATTTCCCATGGAGAGAACATCTGTCATCAATACGTAACTGATTCAGTAATATTTATTACTACCTGGCGCTGGATTCAAACCCTGGTCTGTGTGTGGCAAAATGTACTTCCAACAGAACAGTTAAACTGAGCTACTGAGCTACTGATGACTACTGACTGACCGATATTTGCCTAGAGCTCACCTGGAAATAAAATATGACCTGGTAATAGCACTACAGTTTTATACTAGACTGCAGTGACAATTGAACACACATGCATGAGATCCTTGCATGACAGAGATACTAGGTAAACTATACATTACTACATAAAATGCAGGTGTACACAATATACAGTTAGTGGGTAGAAATATCCGTGAAGTCTACAAACCATATCATTTTACTGGGTTGGCTACCTCACCCATAAACAGTTGCAGATAGTATATTTATAGTCTACAGCTATTACACTGTCATACTTGCATGCAGCACCATATCTCGGAGCATGAACGCATATAGCTGAAATGCAATGGTTAACACAAGACAATCCTGATATACACAACATACCTTGGGTGTTAATGCTACTGCTTCAGATGTTAGTGCAGAACAGGTGTCAAAATGCATTTCTTGTACTACAACTCTGAATCTACAGTTATTGCATAACACTCTTATTAGCTATACCTTGAGGCAGGTAGTGGTATTCTTTTGTGATTTTATTTCAGAGCAGTTGTCATAATCAATTTCATGCAAAACAGCCCTAATTACAAACATATTGCACAACACAGCTTTAGTGGTGGTACCTTCATGCCGTTAATTGTATAGTTTTGAATCTTTGTTGCACAACAGTTAATATAATCCAGGTGTTACAATACAGCTGTAATGCGACAATTATTGCAGTAGAAACTTTATTTCATTTACATTATCAGGGTTAATGCTTTAGTCTCCCCTGTTTATTGAACTATAGTTGGTAGTAGTCACTTATTGTAGTACAGGCCTACGTCCAAATTCATTGCAACACATAAATATTTACTATATGTACCTACTGGCAATTAATGCTTTACTCTTTCTTGCTTATTTGACTATAGATTGCAACTTAATCTGTACTCACCACACTCACGGTGCAACCTGGCCAAGCTTCCTGCATGCACCTCTAGGTTGCGAGCTCTCTCTTCTGCAGCTGTAGGGAGAGAAGCACACCATTATGCATACCTGCCTATCAAACATTCAGATTAGGCATTGGTAAAACAATGCTAACAGTCCTTACAAACTTGTGGGACATTCCCAATCTGAGCTTCCCAGACCCAGGTGTCCAGAAGATCCCTCTTCTGATGCTTCAGGTCATCATAGTGGTGACAGACCTGCTCACCTATGCAGGGGATACCTGTATCACTGATGAGATCCTGATTCAGCCAGCCCCAGGCCTCAACCTTGCACTTTGAGCCCTGGAATTACCCCTGCAGCAGACAGTCTTCATGGTCTTTCAACAGGAGTCTAACCATGACCCCGGATCCAGAATGCCCCACCACTGCACCCAGAAGCATGCACCCTCTCCATTGCCTGCCATAGTTCCTGCATAGTTCAAACTCCAACTGATTATGCTATATTCCCAACTGTTGCACTTAATACAGCCTGTTTTCCCACCCTTACACACCATTGGGCAAGTTTTAAAACTGTGGCCCATCGCTTGGCACCACACAAACCAGCACAACTGAGCTGAGTAGTGCTTAAACTCGCAATGCTTAGCAGTGCTTAGCAGTACATAAACCAGCTAAGCACAGCCAAGCAGTGCCTACACAAAGGTTGTCTAAGCAGTGCTTATCATGGCTTAGCAAGGCTTACCAGAGCTTAGCTGAGCACAGCAGATCATGATTTAAAAATAATTGGCATAATTTATATTTCAGAAATAATTCCATTGCATGTATTCAAACCCCAAACCTACTGCACATAAGGTCATAATTCTATCCACTTGGCTACACGGATATGTGGAATGCTGCAATACTTTTACATATACCTCTGAGCCAAGTTTAAGCACTGATAAACATTGTGCTGTGTTGTGCAAACCCACTAAGCTATGCTTAAATTTGACCTTTGAATCAAATATTAAATGCATCCAGTTTCTATTTTTAGATGTCTGGCACATGTCAATTGCTGTGCATCATGCCATGCAAACTTTAAAAAAAAAATTAAATATATTGATATCATGCACTTGGACAGTGCAGGGGGTGTGTTACTCCTCTGCGGACACAGTTAGTGACATACTCCCTGCACTGATTTAATAACCGTGTTCCGCAGCTCTTCCTTAGCAATGCACCATCATTGATATGTATGGTACGCTACTGAGGGGGAACAGTGTACACGGACATGGTAACGTCTGTGTAGGCTCTACACTATGCCCATATGGAACTTATTAAATATGGGGGAGTAACTTGCAGTGTAATTGCAAATATCATTATCTACACAATCATTTCCAAAGAAGAACAATTTCTTTTAAAATCCATGACAAACATACATTACTCAGAATTCTACTCAGAACATATAATGAGTCATTTGCACAAACTATATGAAAATTCACTCTGTGCTATCAACTGGCAAAAACATTAGCAAACCAATACTATTCCATTACAAGAATATTAATTTCTTAACAGCAGCCTACTCCTCATTAAGGCAGTGTCCAAAGGAAAATCATAATGCAATCTCTGCTCCTTTTCAGACCTGAGATTTAGAAATGTTGAAACAGAGGTGTGTATAAAAAACAATGTCAAAACTTCCATTTAAGTACTAAAACAAGCAAAATTACATGGTATGAACCCCCCAATTAGAATACAGACATAATTAAAAACAATCAACACATCAAAGAGCAATTGATAGAGAGTTAAAGTCCATTTAGTAGCAGCTTACTTAAGAGACATTTGCTTTAACCTCGAAACTGGTTTTAATGTAACCATTGTGTTTAAACCAGGAGAAGAATCAACATTCAAATGCAAGATCCATTCATACTCCATCAGTTCTAACTTGTTATTATGGTCACCTCCTCTTATATTTTTTACCAACGTTTGCATCACTCTGAATCTATATGCACGCTCTAGACCACTATCTAAAACATGCTTAGCACGGGGATTAGTTAATACTTTCCTTCTAATATCTGAATGGTGCTCACTAATGCAGTCTCTTAACCTCCTAGTTAACTTTCCTACATAGAAGGAGGGACAAGAAGAACAAGTCACTAGATATACTATGAAAGTTGTGTTGCATGTGGCAGAGGACTTGAACAAATATTTCTTTTTAGTTACTGGCTGAATAAACTCACTCTCCTGACTTATAAACTTGCAGCTAGAACAAGATAGACATGGAACAGTTCCTTTCTTATTAAAATTTAAATGGGGAATAGTTAACTTCATAGCCTTGTAACAGAGACGTTGTTTTAAATTCCTTCAATTCCTAAAAGCAAACTTGGGTGTATTACTGATATATTTATCTGTCTCTGGCATTGCTTGTAGTATGACCCAATTCTTAGCAATGAAATCTATTACAGCATGTGAAGATCTGCTTAAGCTCATAGTATACCTAAGCTCTAAGTTTTGCTTACTACTGGCTATGTTGTCCCCATCTATTGAATTCGAGAATTAAGGTTTATCACTATTGCCTCTTTCACCTAAGACTTCTCGTTTTATGTTTTCCAAAAGGCACTCATCATAGCCCCTTATTTTAAAATTGGACATCTCATTCATTTGACAAAGGCATCTATCCATGTCAGTATTATTCCTACTAACTCTTAAATGTCAACTTTTTACAATTCCCCTAAATATATGCCCCAGGTGCATGTTCTTCCCATGTAGGTACCTATTTGCCTACACATCTTTTTTGTAGATTGTAGTGTCAACCCTAATCCTATTCTTAATCAAGGAAACATCCAAGAACTATATATATTGTCCTTAGAGAAGTTCATCTTAAATTTCAAAAAGTTTGTCGTGGTGTCTATGTAAGACACAAACATAAGCAATTCCTGTTCGTTGCCATCCCATATTAAAAAGACATGGACCACAAACCTCTTAAAGAATGTAATCTTGTTATAATGCCATAAATCATTATTAAAGATAATTCAGATTCCCATATACTCAGGGCTAGATGTGCATAGGTGTTGGCTACAGATGTCCCCATGGCCACCCCTGAGGTCTGATGGAAAAGTTGCTTATCAAACAAGAAAACATTGGTCGTAAGGATGATGTCTAACAACTCACAGATAGTTTCTATCTGTCTTGGGGTATGTCTCCCATACCTAACCATACTCTCACATACTGCCTCTGCTCCATAATCATGAGGGATGACAGTAAAAAGAGTAATTGTCCTATGACTGTGTCCTTAGTTAGAGTCCTATGCCTGATTCCACATCTTCTGTTATATCCATCTATGATTCCTGTGATATTTCTACTTTCATTGTACTGTTATGTTTTTCTTCTTTTTTTTCTGCTGTTCTTGCTCTTAAATGCATTATTTGCCTTGCATCTGCATATTACAGTGAAACTAATAATATTCTGCACAGACACATGTTATACAGTACCTACCACCCAGTCTTTTCTGTTATAAGCTCCTTCATTGCATCTCCTTTTCTCACAGTTACTTGGAAGACCCTTTTGGCCATAATGTAACAACAATTTAACAAACTTGTATACCTTATGTTCAGCTCTTTAATTCATCACTATGACCATATGTGGAATATACAGGAACTTAACTGTTATTAATGTTCAACAAAATTTCTCATCCTCCATTCCACCTGCCATTTTTACCATTTCTGTTCATAGAGCAGAAATCACATCACAAAATTCTTCCATTACTCCTTTTTTAATTCTGCTTCTGGTATTGCTTCATATCTAACTTATATTTGCATTATTTACCTCCTATTCGTGGTTTTAACTATTCACAAAAAAATCATTCCATGAAGCAAAGATCTTTTTTACTGCTTATATCAATATGAAACTTTGTGAACTCACAGATGGTTTAAAACTTGAATCATATGAAGTTTCACTTCCTATATTTATCAAAACTCTCACACCTCTTGCCTGTATTCCCAATGGCATCACACTTTCTTGACAGAAGATGTAGCAATCTGGCAGAATTGTAACTGTTTTAAAAAGATCTGAAATGTAACACATTTTTCTTATTGCATACTGACCTCACCTGGTCCCCTGTCCATTTCCTTGCTCATGTGAACATTTATCCTCACTACATTTATATTCAGGTTATTCATGATTTATAGCTTGGCAACTCAAAACAGCTTAATAGTTCCCACTGCCTAACTCCATGTTCTTTTCTTGTGTCACTATGTGCATCATTGTTATATCACTTGCTATTTAGATCACCTCTGCTTATCAGTCTGGTACCTTATTTCAACCTAGAAAAACATTATTAGACAATAGCTTCACAACCAAATTGTAAGTTGTTGACACATTTCCTTTAGTATTTTCTTTGGCTTTATAGCAGAATAAAATATGATCATTCACAATTGCAATATTTTATTAAAACAAATAATTTACAAATACTACCACAATAGTGACTCCCAGCATTCATCCCCTTTTCCCCAACTACCTGAAAAAGACTAGGGGGACATTCTCTGATGCCCTGGTCAAGTTATTCCTAGTCAGTATAAATTCCATCTAATGTATTCCCTGAAAATAAGGAATGCTGAATGGGATTAATCCAGTCAACAAAAGGAACCAAATAAATTAATAAAGTATGTCCATAATAATTGTTTAATGGAAGCTGTTAATGTTCTTTTTTAAATTACATATTTTGAAAGATGTTCCAAAGCTATAGCAGCAGTAGGGCTTAGTGGTTATGACTTCTGCTCACAGAACCAGTATCCAGGGTTCGTCTGCCTTCCTGTTGCTGTCTGCAGAGTTTGCATGTTCTCCCTTGTTTGCATGAGTTTTTTTCCAGGCACACTTGTTCCTTCCCATAACCCTAAAACCCACTGGTCGATGGGCTACTCTGAAGTGTCCATGTACATATTGCATTTACCCATCCCTTTGCAACCCAAGGCTGAAAACAGTCTGAGGATCAATTCACTTACTCAGATAACAAAACTCTGCACAAAATAATTTTTACATGCAATTGCCACTGAAATAACAGTAAGACCGATTCAAGAATAAAGGATGACCATTTTGAAATAAATTACTCAAAAGTGTTGTAAATGCTGGCCACATTCAGGATTGGCCTGAACACAATATAGTTAATCTAAATTCTATTTCTCCTCTTCCTATAAACCTGTAACATTTTCTTCAGGGTTTGGTACTAAAATTAAACATGCTTGTAACTTTTTTCTGAGTACATTTGTCTTTTCTACTCCACAAGTGCATAGACATGACTTTTGAGATGACACGACATAGGCAGAGAATCAGATCCACTAAGGATACTTTTTAGTTATAAATGATTTATAAAATAAATGCAAATTATAGCAAAACTCAATAATATACAAGAAGGAATAAAATGCATGCCTTGATTCAGGTATATACAATGACCACATAATGCTGTTCAAGACAATATGGTCCAAGGAAAGCAGATGTGCAGAATTAACAAAGCATTTGAAAGGTTTTTGTTGTTATATAACAAATCCAATGCAATTACATTCAGTTAGCGGCAGTTGGTGCAGCTTAAGTTGTTTGATGAAGGTGGTAATTGTCAGAGGTTGGCTAAGTATGTTAGAGGAAGATTTCCAAACATCAGGGCTGAGATGAGAGTAGGCCCTAACAGTGCATACGAGGGAGCAAAGAGGGATGGGAAGGGTTTGAATATCAACCCCAAATTATTATAAATAATAAATCATAAAAATAAAAAAAATCAAATCATAAATCATGAACATAAATGTTTGCAGATGTGAGCTATTTGTCACTGCCAGTAGTTCAGCCACTATGCAGCATGAATGATTGCATGTGCATGTTGTCTGCTTCTGTGAATGTGACTTTTGGGGATTTATCTGCTATATTCCCATTTTCACTCACTCAGATGTTTTAATTTATTTTATTTGATGGTATTTGTATTTTTTTATTTCTAAAGTAACCATCACTGATTAACATTGTTATTTATCTTAGGTTATGCTTGTTTCTGCCATTTCCCACTCTTTAAAATGTTTGTTTATTTTCACATTTTGAAGTTAATCTTTAAATACTCCTTAAAGATTAACTAGTTCAACTTCCTTATTAGCTATTTTTTAACCAGAAGCATCTTTACTAAATTATCACTTATGACATAGGCAATCATACATTTATATAAATGAAAACAAACCATGCTTATAATCTATTTTAGCCTAAAATAATTATGTATTACTTTACTTAATTTATCATCTTTCTGTCCTGCCTTATGACATGTTCACACTCTGTTGGCCCATTTACTTTTAATTAGTTTGTCATTAATACCTTTCCATTACAGCTAAGTGTTTCTGTAGCTAGATAAGCTTCAAACTGAAAATAATCTTGCATGTAGAAGGACAATATCTCAATCATTCTTTCACAATTCTTTGTAAAATTTTCACAGGATGATACTTGGATGCTCATATACATTTTGTACCTAAGACTGTCTTTTTGTTTTTAAGTACTTGCATCAAGCTTAATGTTTGCGTGTGTGTGTGTGTGTGTGTGTGTGTGTGTGTGTGTGTGTGTGTGTGTGTGTGTGTGTATGTAACAGATGACCACCACGGACTCCTTGCTCCAGCAAACACAGAATTCTGATATCCTTAACAGGAAGTATAACAACACAGATTCCTGAACGCAAAATTTATTAAGACAGCGTTTTCGCCGTGTGCATAGACACAGCTTCTTCAGAGTGCATAAAACAAATAGTAAGTGCATAAAAACGATTTTTAAATCATACACCAGGAAGTGATGTCATGGCCAATGAAATAAAGGTGCAAACCATAAAAATAAAACAAACTTGTTATAAAATGCATTTACAAAAAAGCTCAATAAAAGGTTATTTTAAAACCTATCAACTGGCAATAATGAATTAAAAAGTAAATAGTTAATGAACAATAAAAAAATCCTATCAGTTAGAATAACTGAAAATCCTGATATTTTATATACAATAAAAAATGTATGTGTATGTATGTATATCAAGATGTGCACATACTTTTAAAATAGTATAATGTATGATATAATATAATACAATACAACTGGAGAATGTCAATACTACAGAGAAAAAGGGACTACAAGATGTATAGTAACCCAGTAGGGAAGAATATTAAATGGCAAAGAAAAAAATAATTAACACTACAGGGTAGATGTTATAAGAGAACTGTATCACCTTAGGTAACTTCTAATTTTTAATACTGAGGAGATATTACAGTTCTCATTTAATCCTGGATGTTTAAATGCATCAGTTCTAAGTTGCCATTCCAATTCGCAAAGTTCTAGTAACAAAGGTATAGGGCCCCCCCTAATGGTACCCAGTATTTGTTCTATAGCCATGAACGAGAAACTGTGGCCTGGGAATTGAATGATGTGCCTAGCAAGTGCGTTGCTCTCGTTGTTGTTCCTGATCGCGTAAAGATGTTCATAGATGCGGTCACGGAACCTTCGATCGGTCTTACCGATATAGAAAGACGAGCAGCAATCGCAAAAGGCCACATATTCAGGGGTAACTCCTCTGATGCTGATGCTTTTATCACTTCTATCAATTCCACCACTGATTTTTTGAAATTTACGTATAAATTTTCAAACACTGAAATCGATTATCTTGATATTAGACTGTGTAAAAATTTTCAGTCTAACTCATACTCATCTAGTATTTATAGAAAACCAACGTACTGCAATTCTTTTTTACACTTTTCAAGCCATCACCCTTTCAAGCAGAAAAAGGCCATTGTTAAGGGCCAATTAGTGAGGGCGGCTAAGATGTGCAGTACGTTGGAGGATTTTCAGAAAGAATGTGATTTTTTATCAGATATGTTTTCTAACAGAGAGTATCCACTTGATCTTATACGTGAACTTATTTCGGAAGTGCACTTTAAAAGAATAAATGGTTTCTTTAAGGCCATTCTTAGCGTGGACAACTACCAACTGTCCCCTACCCACTCATGTAGTGACTTTGTTGTCACTACTAGTGTTAGTGACACTAGTACCGAGGTAAATTCAGAACCCATCACTTTTGACCCATCGACTAGTTACATTATGACCTTTAGTTTAGACTCAAAGGCCATTATGAATATTATTAATAAAAATTGGGATTTTATTTTGAGTAACTCTTACTCATAGAAAAATTTGGTTTAAGCCCGAAATTTGTTTTTAAAAGGAATAACAATCTGAAGGAATTGTTGCAGAGGAACACTTCCAAAATACCATTTAATAGAAAAGTGGGTATGTTCCCATGCGGGTTCTGTAACAGATGTATAAAAGTCAGATCTGGACAAACCTTCCAAATTTGCAATAAAAAATACAACATCAGAGCCCCCCTTAATTGTGAAAGCAAATCCATCGTTTATGTGGCCTTTTGCGATTGCTGCTCGTCTTTCTATATCGGTAAGACCGATCGAAGGTTCCGTGACGGCATCTATGAACATCTTTACGCGATCAGGAACAACAACGAGAGCAACGCACTTGCTAGGCACATCATTCAATTCCCAGGCCACAGTTTCTCGTTCATGGCTATAGAACAAATACTGGGTACCATTAGGGGGGGCCCTATACCTTTGTTACTAGAACTTTGCGAATTGGAATGGCAACTTAGAACTGATGCATTTAAACATCCAGGATTAAATGAGAACTGTAATATCTCCTCAGTATTAAAAATTAGAAGTTACCTAAGGTGATACAGTTCTCTTATAACATCTACCCTGTAGTGTTAATTATTTTTTTCTTTGCCATTTAATATTCTTCCCTACTGGGTTACTATACATCTTGTAGTCCCTTTTTCTCTGTAGTATTGACATTCTCCAGTTGTATTGTATTATATTATATCATACATTATACTATTTTAAAAGTATGTGCACATCTTGATATACATACATACACATACATTTTTTATTGTATATAAAATATCAGGATTTTCAGTTATTCTAACTGATAGGATTTTTTTATTGTTCATTAACTATTTACTTTTTAATTCATTATTGCCAGTTGATAGGTTTTAAAATAACCTTTTATTGAGCTTTTTTGTAAATGCATTTTATAACAAGTTTGTTTTATTTTTATGGTTTGCACCTTTATTTCATTGGCCATGACATCACTTCCTGGTGTATGATTTAAAAATCGTTTTTATGCACTTACTATTTGTTTTATGCACTCTGAAGAAGCTGTGTCTATGCACACGGCGAAAACGCTGTCTTAATAAATTTTGCGTTCAGGAATCTGTGTTGTTATACTTCATGTTAAGGATATCAGAATTCTGTGTTTGCTGGAGCAAGGAGTCCGTGGTGGTCATCTGTTATTTCCTGGTTTTCTTTTTATACGTTTTTGCTTGTGTGTGTGTATGTGTTAATACAAGTAATATATATGTTAATTCCAAGACTCTGGTATCTCAGAATTTCCACTATTCTGAGGTACAGTAATCTCGGAATTAGTACATATAAAAAGAAAGGGTGTGGGAAATCAGGCACCCCATTGATACTCCACCTCCTTTCTCCTGTTTATCTCATTACTTGATTTATTGTCTTGGGGGTAGGGGCAACTTTTGTGATAAGTATGTATCAGAGCATGTTCCCTGCCCTAATGTACAAAATAGTATGGTAGCTAATACATGCTCTCATACATACATGTGTGGAGAAATGACTAGTACATTACCATAACACTGCAGTACAAGATATTTTATGCAATTACTCAAATCAGTACCCCATGTATACCATGTCAGTGTTCTGTTTTGTAGGTCTGAATTACTATTTAGTTTAGGGCTCCCATTGAAATCATTGTGCTGTTGTCATTCTGTCAGTTGTGTATTGAACTGGGCTTTGTGTAATTTCTGTCACTTTTATGATTAGACTATCTAATAAAGTGGTTTTCTACCCTAGTTTTGAAGTATTTTGTATTTATTTTTGTATAAGCTGTTTAACTCATTCCTTCCAGTAGAGTTCTTTTAAGTTTGAACTCAATCTCCCAGTAAGTGTTGTCTAAGCCTTTTAAAAATGGTATTACTGCCTCACAGTTCAAGAAAATGTTCATCTTCCTAAAACCAGCACAAACTAACCTTTAAAATGATTGCATTCATACAATTCTTAAACTAGATTTTATAAGCCACAATAACTATGCAAATATGAATTTTGTAAAGTTGTATATAAACAGCTTATGGTATCACAGTAACCATTCAAGCAGCACACATACCGCTGGCAGGATTTTCTTCATACAGCTGTGAGCTTTCATATCAGACTCAGCAGTTCTTCTTGTGTCACTTGATTGTTGAAATATTTAGAGAAATGTGAAAATTATTACAGTACAAATAAATAGTGTACAAATAATATCCGATAGCTTTTTGTATGGACAGAGGTCAAATAAAAATAAAGTTGTGTTTGCCATTGTGTAAGCTTTGAGATTAAATTTTCTAATACTTAGTATGTACTACAAATTTGGAATTATTAATGGAAATATGAACAAGGAAAATTTGTCAGGTAGACATAACTGTAGAAACACATGGAGATGTCATTAGGTTGTAATAAGTTAATTTGGTCAGTGTATTTTACAAGTGAACGAAGGGTTATGTATTTGGTTTACTATTATGGTATAGTTCTTGTTTCCTTCTTCATTTCTACTTCCCCCTATATCTGACACCTGTAAAATACAGATTCCTGCACCTTATTATGCTACTCTTCAGCGTATCCTCTCTTCTTTTCCTCCTACAGTTCCATCTGTCATCCTACTCAATAATATATATTGCAATACCTCTCCAACTCTGTCCCAACCACCTATCCATACTTCCTCTTTACTCTCTCCACAGATTGCACCAAACCTATTTAATATTGCACCTCACCTTTATTCCAACTATAGGCTAATTAATTGCACTGCAGTTCAAACCAAAACAAAATTAAGTGTAAGAATCCTCTCCAAAAAACAAATATGCATTATTCCCCCAATAAAATATCAGCTATTTACCCTAATCCTGACCCTACCTATCACAATGAACACAAAGATAATTCTGTTCCACATACTTCTGTAACACAGCATCCAATCCCCAATGCTGGTGAGCTAATTTTTGCTGCAATAAATTTTAGCAGTATAAGAAATAAAACTGCTGAACTAAATGGCTGGATTATCCAACATAAACCTGATGTTCTCACTGTAACTGAAACTTGGCTTAAACCCAGCATAAATGACTCTGATGTTATACCTCCTGGCTATAATATCATCCGTAATGACCATATAAAGATGAAAGGTGGTGGCATAGTTTTAATGCTTCCCAGTACCTACCACATTTCCCCTTACAGCAAACCAACACCAACATTCAGTTCAGCGGAGCTTCTTATTGCTTTCCTCAAAATAAACAAATATAAACAAATATGTATCACTGTCCTTTACATCCCTCATGGTGACAATACAGCTATACTGGAAGATGTCCTACACTGGATATCCATAACATTTCCACAAGAAAAAAATCTACTAGGTGATGTGAATGTCAATTGGTTGGACATAAACTCTAACTCCCTTACAGCTAGCATGAACATATGGTTTCCCACAATTAATTAATAGCCCAAAGCATTATAGCAAGACATCAAATTCTCTATTAAACTGGATCCTAGTATCAGACCCTAGCAACTACTCCACCACAGGCACAATGTCAGACTCTCTCAGTGATCATCTCCCAATCTACACAACCAGGGTTCCAAATGGAGAGCTGAAAATTCAGCAAGCAAAGGAGAGGAGTAGTGTTGAAATTGAATTCATCCTCAAGTCTTGGTGAGTACCTTTGCAAGGTGGACTCTGTTTTCACAAAATCTCACCAAGGCAACACTGATATATAGACTGTATTTATATACCATATATCATGGACAGAAGTAGATCAAAAATTAAAAGAGATAGCTGGGTACACACATGACCCAGTTTAAAAAGTGCCCAATCCTGGTAGGTGCACTGGTGCCAGGAATGGAAGAAAATGGCAGTGTAGAATCCTCAAAATATGGAAACATTCCTACAATGGGGCCAGGACAGGTCCAGGGGGAGGATGCCCCTCCCCCCATTGTAGAAGGAAGTAGAAGTCCACAAAAAAAATCACAAAAACTGATAGGCCAAAGAAGAGCCATAAAGACGATAGAGTGGACTACTGAGGATAAGAAAGAAATTATGTATTGTAACATTTATGCAAAAAGCCCAAAATTTCCAGACACAAGATATACAAAATGATTAAGAGAAGAATTTGAGGAGAAAAAATACTTCCACAAGAAAAACTGTCAGAAGTTTCAAATGAAAATCTGTGTTCATTAATACAACAGATTTTTGAAAAACAGTATATAGATCAAGAAACTCTGATCTGTTTGGAAAAAGAAGCATCTGATGAAGTGCAAAAATATAAACAACAAAACCTAGAGATATTTGAAAAATATAAAAAAGAAATATGGACATGGGAAAGAATGAGAGATTTGATATGGTGCAATATTTATGCAAAGGAAAAAGCCCAATTAATCAATATGAATAAGGCATCCCCAAAGATATTTGAAGAGAAATGCAGGCAAAGGCATCCAGATATGGAAAATTTTACAATAAAAAAAATATCATCACAAAGATGAAATGTAGAAAAGATTAGTAAAGTAGAAGTTAAAAAATAGAAGTTGAAGTTATGGAATGCCTGTGAAGTGAATGATTTGGTGTAGATGGTCTAATACCAGTTACATCACAGCATGATGGAGTGAGTCTCCAAAGTAAGGAGAAGCAGGAAGATCAGGAGACATCTGAAGATGAAATATGGACATGGGAAAGAAAAAGACATGTAATACGCTGCAATATTTATGCAAAGGAGAAAGCAAAACTAACCAATACAAAAAGAGCAGCACCAAAGATATTTGAAGAAAAATATAGGGAAAGGAATTCGGACATGGAAAACTTTTCAATACAAAAAATAAGAAGACAAAGATGAAAATAGAAAAGACATTAGTAATGGAGAAGTTAAAGAAATAGAAACTGAGGTTATAGAGTGCATGCAAAGTGAAGGATTCAGTGTAGAAAATTGAATGCAGAAAGCACCACAACAGGATAAAGTAATGGATATCCAAATTAAGGGGAAACCACTGGAACAGGAAGCAATTGGTCAGGTGCCATATCAAGATATTTTGGAACTTTCCACAGGAAACCAGTATAAACATTCATTTGAAGCTAGACAGCAAGGAAAGGAACAGGAAACTGTCGAAACTCTGATGCAGTCACTGTTGAGGGGTGATAGGCCAGTGAGTTCCCATATGACAGAGCAACAGATCTCACAGGATGAAATTGAAGAGAAGGTGCCAAAGGAAGATGCTATAGAACTTTCTATAGAATGCCCACAGGAAATGGAAAACAAGGGGTGTGCCCTCAGTTTGGAAGAAAATGAGCTAAGAGAAGAGTTGCTTGATTTAATAGACATAGACAAATATATTAAGATCAAAGACAGAAATAGACTGCAGAAGGTTAATTAAACTCAAAAAGTCAGAAGTCTGATAAAACAAATGAACACAGTAATTAGGATAGTCCATAGAGATCCATGTCATATAACAGAAGTAAACAGGATACATTACTGTGCAGCTAAATTGATAACTGATAAAGTTCTACCACAAGAACACAAGGTAATGAGGAAAAGGAAGGGGAGAAATCGAATACCATCATGGAAATATCAAACAGAGAAAACTATAAAGCAATTAAGACAAAAAGTGTCACTGTTGGAAGAACTTAGAAGAATGAATAGATCAAAAAAATACTAAGAAATATAGATGTGATTCAAGCAATGTGCAGTATTAGAACAGACCAGGATCTATCATGCACTATTGCAAATAACAAACTAAAAATTTCAGCATAAGTGGAAAAAGTTATAAAGGAAATGTACAAAATAAGCAATTTATTGATGACCCAAAAAAAGTTTTATAGAGAATTCGGAAATAAGGTAAAAGGAATTGAAAGACCACCAAAAAAAGAGGAAGTAGATATAGTTTGGAGAAGTATCTATGAAGATCCTGTGGAACATAGCAAAGATGCTAAGAAGAAGTAAAAGAAAGAATAAGACGTTTAAAGGTACAGGATATGAAATGGGATGAAGTAACAGCCAGAGAGATTGAGACAAAGTTAAGAAAAGCTTCTAATTGGGAAACCCAGGCCCAGATGCAGTACCTAACTTTTGGTTAAAAGTATTAACATCTATGCACAAGGATTTAGCGATGAGTAAGAACTATTTATATGCACACCCTGAACAGACACCACCTGGTTAACAACAGGAAAAACAATGCTTCTTCTTAAGAGTGAACCTGAAAGCTACCCTAAAAATTATAGACCAATAACTTGCCTTCCGATGACATATAAACTATACATGGGAATTGATGCCAACAAAGTTTATAGTCATTTAGAAGAAAACTCAATTACGGCAGTAGAATAAAAATACAATAAAAGAAAATCATATGGAACAAAGGATCACTTGTTAAATAAAGTCATACTGGAGAACTGTAAAAAGGGGAAGATTTAAGTATGGCATGGATTGACTATAAAAAAGCATTTGATAGTATCCCACATTCATGGATAAAAGAGTGCTTAAAATGTATAAGATACACCCTACACTGACTGACTACATTACAGTGACCATGAAACAGTGGTAGACCACTTTGCAATTAAGCCATGATAAAGGACAGATTATTGTCCCAGGGATAAAAATTCAAAGGAGGATATTTCAGGGTGAATTTCTGTAACTGCCATTAACCCATTAAGCTGTTTACTTAACAACTTAGGGCATGGCTACAATTTGGCTCCTAAAAAACAAGTGTAAAGACTTCTCGTCTTCTCTTTGTCAATGATTTAAAACATAGCTCATCAGATGAGGAAATGAAAGCACAGCTACAGGTTGTCAAAACTTTTTCAGATGATATAAAAATGTCATTTGGTCTTGATAAGTGTGCAAAATCAATCTTTAAAGCAGGAAAACTGCAGCACCAGGAAAACATCAGTTTGGGACAAGAATGTGATATAAAAGAACTTGAGCAAGAGGGAGTGTTTAAGTATTTGGGAATTGATGAAGGATCAACAATAAAACATGAACAAACACGAATAAAACTTAGTAAGGAATATGTTATCGGACTTAAATTAATTCTGAAAACAGCGTTGACATCTAGGAGCAAAATCCAAGCTCTAAACCAATTTGTTCTTCCTGTTCTACCTTAAAGTTTTGGAGTGATTCACTGGCCCCAAAACGTGTTGGATACATTAGATAGGAAAACATGAAGGATGCTTGTAGAAATATTTTTGGCTTGTTATACACAAATGAACATTTAAATGTATTGAATTGTGGTGTATGTCTTTAAATGAAATGAAGTATTTAACTGGATGCATATTTTACACTAAGTTACTTAAGGAGAGTGCTAGATGTATTGCAATTGACTCTGAAGAAGCCTGTTACATGCAAGGTGAAAGCGCTAAGTCTGTTGTGCTATTAAACAAGTTTTTTAGTATTCATTTGCTTCCTGTGGTTGGAATATTTATTTTCTTTTTATTTGAGTTTGTATGTCAGTTGATACCTTTGTTTTTATTTAACTGTTGTTTCTGGCCTGGGAGAGAACAGATTCTTCACTTGGTTTCAATGGAAGGACTCTTGGGAGAACTTATTACTTCTGTACAGAAGTTGTTTGCACTACTTATGAAGGATCGAGTGAGGGAAGAAGGAGAGACTTCACTGACTAGTTCTCAAGTGGAACTGTTTACCCTGCATACACCAGTACTAACTGAGAATGGAAATGTTGCCACAGGGACGAAAAGGAATGCACCAGGAGGAAGGGACTTCTTGAGCTGGTTGGTGGCACTGGAAGTAGAATTCGGAGCAGTAGCAGCAGAAAAAACAAGCATGCCTAACTTAAAGATACAAATCAGTGACTTTTAGAAACTTTGTAAAATAGGTCTTTACAGTTGGACAATGCCTTTTTAAAGAAATCATTATTGCTCAAACAAGTCCCAAAGGGGCTAAGACTTTGGAAACTCCCTATGGGAATTGAGACAGGAACAACGGCATACAGAGAACTCATAGGGTTGTTTGACAAAGCTGGACTAGAGATGCTGGACATTATAACAAAGAATAATGAAAGTAGGTTGTCTATTTCACAGACAGAAATTACTACATTAAATCAAAGTAATATGACTGATTTGTTTGAGCAATATCAGCATAAATACTGTAAAGATTTAAATGATGTAGAAATGTTTGTTAAAGACAATATAAATACTAAACAGCATAAACTAGCTAGAGACAAAGCTGACTATGAAAACAATAGAGCATATCCCACTGATAGAGCAACTAGAATTGTTAACAAACCTGGGCATTATAATGAGAAAGGGAATGATTATAACTTACAAAATTGTTCAAGGAATGAAGGTGAAATGTTTGGTGAAGAATGTGATGATTAGGAAGCTTTTTTAGAACAAAACGTACAGCCCAGGAGATCAGAACGCTTGAAAAACCAAGCGAATATGAACTCCAGGAATCAGCAGAACTACTCATAAACAGGAGGAAGAGGGGTGGGGGGAGAAGGAGATGGAACTAATCTCTCTTGTAGCAGGACAAAATGACATTGAAGGACATGAAGCCATACAAAATATGGCAGAGTTTTACAACTGTGACAATTGTGATGACTGGGAAACTGGTGATGTTTTGAAAGACATGGTTGATTTGTTTAATAATTGTGACAACAGCAATGATCTTGAGACAAGTGAAGTAATAAATTCGGATGCTTTGTTAGAATGTGAAATTATTAAAAATCAAGGTTTCACGATTTATAACTTCGGTGATTTAAAAATGGATGAAACACACTTTGAATTACTGAAAAAGGGCCTCTCCTTTGTCCCTGAATTTTAGTCAGATATAGTTGACAATTTAATTAATTTCAAATTGTATGTAAGACAGCTAAATCTGAGACAGGCAGTCTACTCCTACTATAGAGGGGGGACCCAGGAATTTGAGAAGGAAAAGTGTGTTTACCCCACCACAAAACTTTGAGACAGCCTTGTTTGAAAAAATGGTTGAAAAAGAGAATAGGAAAGTGACAAAAGTAAGAGATGAAAGGCAGGGAAATTTATCGGAAAAGGAAAAGGAGGTACTCACAGTCCTAGCTAGGGATGATAACCTCTGGATTATGAAACCGGACAAAGGTGAGGGGATAGTTATTATGCCCCAAATAGATTATGTATCTAAGATGTTTGAAATACTTAATGACCCCACCACATATGCTAGGGCCTCTAGAAACAAAGTTAGCAGGGCTTATATAAGAATTGATTTTTTCCTGTCCAATGCATTTTTTCAAGGGGTTATTGATCAGAATGACTTGAAATTTCTCACAGTGGTGAAACCTATAACACCTAAGATTTTCGGCATCCCTAAAATCCACAAAAAACTACAAAATCCACCCTTTAGACCTATAGTATCAGCAAAGGGATCAAAAACTGAACCTTTGGCAGTTTGGGTGGATAGGACAGTAGGGCCAGTGGTGAGGGGGGCCGAACATATTGTTAAGAACTCCTGGCATTGTCTTGAAAGACTGAAATCAAGCAGAGAAGTAGACTATTCATTTTTGACAATAGATGTCATAATCTTATTTTCTGTTATTCCACATGATAGTAGGCTTGATATATTTCAGGAGAGTTTATTGAAAAGTGAGAAGGTTGACAAGACCAAAGTTAATTGTTTAGTGAAAATCATGGAAATTGTCCTGAGAAACAATTTCCTTGCCTTTAAAGGGGAGTTATTCCACCAGATATCAGGTGTGGCTATGGGGCGAAATGTGGCCTCATATTTGCCAACCTGGTATTACTGGAATGGGAGAGAAAACACATTTTAGACACACCCCATATGGAGAAAATCAAAACCTACAACAGATTCTTGGACAACATCCTAATTTTATGACAAGGGAATGAAAAGGAAGCCATAGAATTTGTGGAGTACTTGAATTCCACAACTTCATTTTTGAAGTTTACTAGTGGATGGGGTCCTAAGAAATAGAGTTCCTGGATATACATCTTTGGGTTAATGAAGAGGATGACAAGCTGCATAGCAGTATTTTTCGGAAAAAAAAACTTTTCTAATACTTTAGTTCATTACAACATCTGTCATCCCCAGCATCAAAGAAGAAGTATAATAAAGGGACAGATGGTGAGGTATTCTCGGCTCATCAGTGATGAGAGAATTTTCAAAAATGAACTATACATTTTGATGGGTTTGTTTTTGGAGAGGGGGTACCCATTAAAGATTTTGACTAAACTGAAACATGAAATAAAAGAAAAGAGGCATGCATTATACCCACCAATATTACAAAAGGTTGGGGGGGCTACAAGAAGTTACTCACAAAAGTAGGAAAGGGAATCCCATAGTGCTGCGGTACAACAACTTGACCCCGACTACATTTAGCATCATTTATAAAAGTTGGGACTTGTGTTTCGAACAAGAAACAAAGGTGAAACTTGGGCACAAGCCCTTGGTTGCTTATGGCAGTGGTAGAAATCTAAAGAATATCTTGGAAGGGCATAGAAACCAGGATAGAATAAAGCAATATAGGTCACTAATGTTTAAATGTGGGACTTGTAGGTTCTGCAAGTTCATTAATGGTGGCCCATATGTATCAGTAACTAGTTCTGACTTGACTTTAAAATGTCCTGGTAAATGTAATTGCAACTCTACCAACGTGGTTTATCTAGCAACCTATACCTCCTGCCCTGGATTTTATATGTGTAAAACCACACATAGGCTCAGGGATAGAATAAGTGAGCACCTTAGAGCCATTAAAAAAAAGATGTACATAATGCTCTCTATCTTCACAGTGCTATATGCATTGAGTTTAAAAAATGTTTTTTTTTTGTGATAGAGTGGTGCAGAAAGAAAATGGGGGAGATGAAAAATTGGAGGTTGAGGCAAGAGAGGTAAAATGGCAACATAGACTAAATGCCACAGTAGCTCCAGAATTTAATGATGCTATTTCACCAATACTAATATTAAAACAAAGGGCCTTGGTTGTATAGAAAAAAGAAAACAAGTACTGCCTAGTTTGCTTATTTGCACATGTTGAATATGCACAGCAACAATTTTAAAAAACATGTTTTTATACATGAATTTCTTGTAAAAAATATGTTTGGTTTGTTATACACAAATGAACATTTAACTGGATGCATATTTTACACTGAGTTACTTAAGGAGAGTGCTAGATGTATTGCAATTGACTCTGAAGAAGCCTGTTACGTGTAAGGTGAAAGTGCTAAGTCTGTTGTGCTATTAAACAAGTTTTTTTAGTATTTGTTTGCTTCCTGTGGCTGGAATATTTATTTTCTTTTTATTTTAGTTTGTGTGTCAGTTGACACCTTTGTTTTTATTTATTTATTTTAGTATGTTTATATTGTGGATTATACAAATGAAGTACAACATAGACAAGTGTTTCCTCAACCTTTGTGTGGCAAGAGGTGTTAAGCTTAGGACTAATGTAAACGTGGTCCTGGGTTCGAAAACCACACATCATACCTCTCAACTGTACAGATTATTGTAGAATGTCCAGATTTTTGCCTCATATTTTTGGTCAGTTTTTCATAAAATAGTGTTTTTGTCTGGCAAATTACTGGCAAATCCTTAAAGAATGAAGTTAGAAAATAATGACAGACATTTTAAATGTTGTTCTACATCACGTCATATTTACTCTCACTCATTCTACCTGACATCATGCAGCTGATATTAATATTTATATGTATGAGGGCAGAGATACTAATATTGTCTCAGTTATTTTTACCTAATCATTTATATAGGTATTGTGCATATATTATGAAAAGTATGACTGTGGGTATAATGTGTACTATGTTGATGCAAGTATATTTCTGCAATCTCAATTGAATAACAAAGCTACATAAGTGGATGTATATCAAATATCCTTGGAATTGTATTTTTTTTGTTTTTGTTTTTTTGCCCACTATTTTGCACCATTTACCATTGTGCACCCTGGCTTACCATGTTTGTGAGATGGTAAGTGGTGCACAGCATTTTCAAATGTAGCAAAAACCATACAGTGAGCACTTTCAGTAACTGCAATACATACAATTATTGAGAAAACCTATATTTAAAATTGAATTGTCTGGAAATGCTCATTAGACATTTAGCTTGATCTTTAGGAGATGTGTCTGGTGTTGGAGATGGTGTGCACTTTCATGTGCAGCATTGGGGTGTTCAGGAGTCCAAAGTTTTTAGTTTTAATTAAGGAGCATAGCCCATGCCTGTTGCAGCAGGATTACCCAGGTTCTCAGTATAAGTCTGAGGCCTGGAGTACTTTGGCTAGGGTTTTGACCAGTGCAACAGATAGCCCACGCATTGATGAGCAGTACCGTCATCATTATGACGACCTCCATAGGTGGAAGAGGGATACCCTTGAAGAGTGGATTGGGGAATGTAGACCAGGTAACACTCTACATATGTGTAAGTATAAAATGCATCCAGCAAGACAGAGGGACTCCAAAATGACCATTTTGAATAAAAAACTTTTATTGTCGACACCACAAGCACTTTCACAGACTAAGCTGCTTCTTTAGGTAATGTCTATCAAACTAAAAAACTCTGTTTAAATACCATACACTACCTCCCTTGATTAATCATGTGACATCAAGGCACTCAAAATATTTAAACAGCCTCATAAAAGCATATGCATAGCATCTAAGTACAAAAATCATAATTCATTCATAAAAATGCATATGTAACAAATATATATATATATATATATATATATATATATATATATACATATATATATATATGTTTAAGACATAAGAAGTACAATAATGCAAAGGCAAAAAACATTCAATGTCTTAGAGTGCTAGATTTCAGCTTAGGTTTTATAGGGTCTATATTAGATGAGTGAACTCTTAAAATGTTGAGTACGACATGCTTTTAATTTTTTTATTTTCATTTATTTGTATTTTTTGTAATTATGTGTTCACTTACTTATCTCTGGAGATGACATTCCAAATTCAGCTAATATTCTGTACATCTGATCAGTTTTTACTGTTGAAGAAATGGATAGCTATAGTTCTTTCCTACCCCCTTCCTGCACATTCCTGCCCTCCTTTCACTTTCTGTTTCCTCCTGCTTGCTCCCATTTCACCACTTTTTTATCTTCCCCAATTCTTTTTTTTTGAAAAATCATTGCATGATGGTGCATGATGTGCACTATCACAAAGCAATAGTAAAAGACATTAATATCAGTAAATGTGCATAAAATTAGCATACACACTTGTAGAATTCATGCCTGCACCCCATTTCAAACCCAGTACCATCTGCCTCCAACAACAATGCCTTAACCCATCTGGACACAGTGTCATTTCTTTAGCAGGTGTATTTTACATAATCAATATTAACTGTCACATGTTATGGTCATATTTACAGTTTGTACTTCCCAGTTCTTGCTCCTTATATAACCAATGTCAAATTTTCATCATTAACTGTGTATGAAGCATCATTGCACAATAGAAATTAATGTTTTACAAAGCCTTAGTGCATAATCCCCATTTATTTTTATAAAGCATGTGCGCGCCATGCTGCGCATCACACAGCCTCCCTAAGAAAGGCAAAGAAAAATGTTAATAAATAACAGAAATGAGTATAGTAGGGAATAGTGCTGGCTACAGCTTTATTTAGAACCAGTTCTATATAACCAAAGGAGGGAGCTTATCACTGGCTGAAGTCAATTACTACCTGCAGTCAAAGATTTAGTTAAATAGCAGATGTATGCAGCAGCAGTGAAATCTGCAGTTTCTACTCAGTGTGTAAAATATACCTGCTACTCAATTGACTCTGCAGCACCATCTGTTAATGCAGGGCTTCCCAATGTGTGCACCGTGGCACCCTGGGGAGCTGCGGCTTCCTCACAAGGGCGCCGCAAACTAATGCCAGTCATGTGTATGATTTTTTTATTTTGTTTTTTATTTTTCACACGGTTTGAGCTGACATCATCACGTGCGCGATGAAGTCAGCTCCATCAAGGCTACCAGCCTGTTGGAACTGAGCAAGGAGCTCACGCATTGCAGGAAACCGAAACTTGACCCGCCTTAGTAAAGGCCGCGGCTGGAAAGTGGGAACTGCATCTCTCTGGGTTGCAGAACTAAGTGCAACAGTGTGAGTGGATATCTTGGCACAATAGATGCAAAGCTGCCTCAAGAATATGCAGACTTGGATAAAACTCGGTGGCTTGGTGGTGGACTGCAGCACAGTGGGGTTTAGTTTTGGTACAGCACATACAAAACTTACACATTGCCTGTAAGTTTGGCTGTAGTGCAGTCTCTGTGAAGTTGCAGTGCAGGATGTGTACACTTTTATGCAGCCCAGTGACTACAGTGCTGGTCAGTGTTATAAAGCTGCCTTCTTCTTCGGAATTAAGAGACAGAAGCAACTGCAAGGGATGTTACTTTTTCATCTTTGTCTGAGGTAATGTTATTTCATGTTTAAGTTAGCTGCATAAAGAAGTTGGTGATTCTTGTCCTTTTTTTCTTCTAACATTATACCATGCAGGGAGGGATTCACATGACAATTGTGGTTATAACTTGACTAAACTGCTCTTCCCTGTTAGTTACCATAAAGGGTAGATTAGCCAAACATTTCATACTGAGATTGAAAAGCTGCAGTAAACTGAATGAAGAGAGAGCAAATATCTGTAAGGGCAGTATTAGCACTTGTTGCTTTATCTCTGATTTTATTTTATTTCAGTTTCAAACTGTCTGAAATCAGTTGCTGATGCTTTCTGAGTTTTCTCTTCTGAATTTGTATTTTGCATGAAGGGATTTAGATGCTGGCCAGAAACTTAATTGATAAATATCTGTAATGTCACCAGACTGCATGGCTAGATGATAATCTGATCATTTATTATAAGGGGTAGATTGACTGCAGTCTTCTGAATGCTATTGAAAACTGCTTACATTTATAAGCTGACATGGGAGACAGAGAGCAACTGCAAGTTGTGTCAATATGTTTTTTTTTTTACTTTATCTCTACTTTCATTTTATTTGTTTTATTTTATTTTTATTGTAGTTTTATACTAGCTTACTAAATTCAGCAGCTGATTTTTTGCTGTTTTTTCCCCCAATATAATATTTTGCAAGAAGGATTTTGTCACTGACAAGAGGCTTAATTACTTGCAGATGGTGAGGAAATGGTCATAACCGACAGTATAGCTCTGATATACTGCATGCCGTGCTGTATGAAGGTGTATACACTCAGTCAATATCTTCCTTCATTGAGCATAGCCTGTGGTCACTACATCTGATCTAAACACTGCATGAGCTCTGCCACAAGGCCCTACACCTACAAGTTTACTGAACATTTTGTCATTGTTTAATGTAAGCATATTTATCAAGAAGAACTTGCTGCATATCATATTTAATCAGTTAAATCTTACATGCTTGTGATTGCAAATCTTTGTGAAATAGTTTTTGCACTCTAAGGACCTCTTTAAGTTGGCCAGTATGCTCTTTAGCTTGACCAGTAAACTATACTGCATATGCCAGTTATTTAGTCTCAGGAAATGATAGACAAACCTCTTTTACTTGCTTCAATTTGTTAATTGTTTTATTCTCACTATAAACCAATTGCTCATAGTTATTACATGATCTGAGGGTGGGAAGCCTGACACCCTTCCCCCAATTCCTACAAACCCCCCTGCTCTAGTATTATACTTCCTACAGACACATTTCAGTTGTGACTCTTATTCCAAAACCCTCTCCAAATGACCTTATTACTTCTATGCACAGTACTTCTGTTTCTTGTTTCCTGCTTCCCTTTCTCTATTTAAATTTTAGCCCCATCCCCAAGTATCTTTCTCCCTCCCGTACTGCTTTGCACTATATCCTTTCATAAATCACACCCCTCCCAAATAGTACCCATGTGTTCCATATTGTATCTTTTCTTTTCCCAAATAAGCCGCCTTTTCTTCTTATTTTCACTATATGCCAACACCAAGACTGCTGTACCTCAGAAAAAAGTGAATACTTCAAGAGGTGGCAATCTCAAATTTAGTATATGTATGTCCAGATTTTTTGGCCATTCATCTTCTGCACTTTGGAACTCAACAGGTCAAGCCTCAACATTTTAAATGGTTATGTTTGAGAGGTAGTCATGTTAGCAACTACTATGCCCCATGATGGCTACTGTCACCAGCTTGGGATTGCCATTCCCAAGTTCCCAAGATGTACAGCCACTGGTTGTGTGCAGCTCACTCTATCTGGACTGCTAACATCCTACCCCTAGAATAAATGAGCTCCCACCCCCTCGTGCCTCTATCTTCCAGACTACACGCCACTATTTAATCTCACTCCCTCTGGAGAGTAGTCAGAAGCCTCATCCCTGTTTTAAAGTTAATAAGGTTGCCATTAGGTTTGGTTACCTCTCATCCATAGTAGACCAGTGTTATGCTGTTAAGCAGAATGTACACTTTTTTTGGTAATTGTCTTTTTATTGTACTTTTGAGGTTTTCTTCCCAGGTCTCCTAGTCCAGTCAGGTAGCGTCATTAAACAAATGTCAAATAAATAAATGAAATATGCACTTTATGCACATTGCGGGGGGGGGGGGGTGTTTGGGAAAACCTGGATTCAGCAAGGGAGCCAAGAATCGAAAAAGTTTGAGAACCACTGTGTTAATGCATTGATCCAAACTTGTTTTGGTTCAGATGGTATTGGGTTAGAATACAGGTGTATGTAACAGTTTCATATACTTTTAAGTGTGAAGATGTATTATAAATTGGGATACTCATGAATCTGTATCATCATTTTTGAAGAACATCGTAGTGGTTTCAAATACAGGTTTATATAATAGTTATAACTGCGTTTCCCATAGACGTGCATCGTTATGCGATGCCCATTATCATGCACCATTGGCACCATCGCACACAGAGCCTATAAAGAAAAGAAATGGGGAAGACAGGAAAGTAGTGAAATGGGGATCAACCAGGGGAAAAAACAAAGTGAAAGGAGGGCAGGAATGTGCAGGAAGGGTGTAGGAAAGAACTATAGCTATCCATTTCTTCAACAATAAAACCAGATAATATATGATGACTATTAGCTGAATTTGGATTGTCACCTCCAGAGAGAGAGAGGTGACCACAACGCAATCATGTTGTATAGCCAATTGGACCAGATCAAGGGTGTCATGAAGACACTGATGTGAAATGGAGAACTATGTACAGGATGATATTTTTTGGGCTAGGTGTCCTTTTTTCCTTTTTGGCAGAGAGAGGAATGTTGGATTGGGGACCTAGGTATGTGTGGGTAAGGTAAGGTGGGTAGGTGAGGAAGCAATGGCAGACAGACAGGACATACACATCAAGACACAGGGATGGTGAAGGACACAAGAGGGGGTGAACACCATGGCTGAGGAGGGGGTGGACATCAAGAGTCCAAGGATATCAGGCATGGAGACAGTGAAAATCGGGTCCTCACCCAGTGGATTGTCATCACTGTTACCTCACTATGCTGATGGCTGCAGTGTCTGATGTCTGTGTCTCCTTGTATTATTCAGAACAACAATGGAGAGCAGTGTCTTCACCTGGCATAGGTGTGCACCAACTGTGTGCACCACAATCCTATGCACCAACCTTGGCAGTTCATCACGGCTGATTAAATCACCACCTCTGCCAGAGGGAACCACTGGCCTATCCTGCAGGCCAGAAATACCTGAAGGTCCAGGTAGTGCTGAGGCTGCAGAGGGGGAGCTACCAGGTTATTTCCTTGATGTGTCAGGACGTGGTGCTGTTGCCGGTGGATTGGGGCCAAGTGGCTCCTGTGGGACAAGCCTAGCCCACTGTTTTGTGGAAAAAAAAAGAAAAAGAACATAAGGGGCAGGGAGAGAGAAAAAAAGGGAGAACATTAGCAACATCATAAGTGACATACAAAGCAGTGATACAATTATTTCACTCTGTTATGTTACCTTTACTATAAACAGTACAAACTGTAAACAAACATTTTATAATGTGTCTGAATACCCAGTTGATAACAGATGTATACTATAGTACATATTTCAGACAGAATTCCTTGATGTATGCATATATTGCCCATATGCAGGCTCCAGTTCTACTGTTCCACTGCTAGAGAGGTCAGCAATTACAGTGCAATAATGATAAAAACATAACAGTACTTGTTCATCTGGTAATTGTGGTGTTTGAACCCACAACTGCTGACTACCCTCTACTACCATAGTATTCTGTATTCCCACAGAGTACTGCATGCATACTTTCCATTTACAGTTGTGAAATGCATGCTCTGTTTAACAGTACTGTATTCATAGCTCTCAAACTCTTACAGCAATAAATGTGGACAAAGTCATATGGAATAGGGAGGTAAAGTCTGAAAAATAGGGATGACTCTTACATACTTGCTCTTACAAACTTATTAAGCTTATACAGTAACAGGTTTTGCACTTGCATGACTTTTCTGAAAGGTCTGGGGTCTGAATCTCACATGTTTGACATTAGTTAGTGACGTCAGCCCTCAACCCTCATCCAATTATGTGATTGAAAACTGCAATTATATCTGCAACTATACAAAAACTGGACAATCTGTGGAAATATGTACAGTTGACAGGTATTACTGCATTACATACCAACTAAGCCCATACCTCACAACCTCATACAGCCACAAATGTGGACCATGCAATAACAACTGGGCTTCAAAGACACACAAATAACAACACACTTTACATATTCTTCTACAAACCTAGAAAAGTGATACAATAACAAGCTTTGCAGTAGCACAGATGTTCTGATAGGCATGACATATGAGACACAAATGTAATTTTCTGGCTGCAGTTTTCAATGCTTTGGCTAAGATTTGCCAGACAGACACAATTTAAGAGAAGCAAACCAAAATTATGTGGCAACAATCTGAACATTCTGCAAAACCCATACAATTGAGAGGTATTACAAAGCAGTGTTTAACACGATGCACAATTACATAACTAGAAAGCATCCAGTTTCTATTTTGGGCTGTCTGGTGATGTCTGCTACCTCGGTGGTTCAGCCATCTATTTTTCACAGTCCTGCTCTACACACAAAACTAATTTGCATAGCCAAACCTGTTTGTGCTTAGTGGCGCATCGCTTAAACAATTCACCCCCACAATTCATCCCCCAATCACCCATTAAAGTAAGACACAAGGTGAAATAAAAAAAAGAAAAAAGGGGAAATACAGTTTTACCACATGGGAGGTATGTCTGCAGAGGTCTTGATTTTCAATCTCACTCTAATGCACCTTCACAAAACAGGATATGTGCCTTATCCCTGTTGGCCACGCAAACAGCTTGACAGAAAACAACTTTAAGTTGTCCATCACACAACAATCTTCCACAATGTATTTTAACCGATATCAGTCCATCAACTATTATTTCTACATGTATTATATGAAATAGATTTGGAAGTATTGCACTTACTGATGATACAATCAGTTAGGACTATGGCTTGAAATTATACATATCTGTGTTGCTTGGCCATTCAGCAGTTATCTGACCAATATGCAGAGATATGCAGTATGAACGCAAGCCTACCTCATTTACCTTACATTGTGTGTGTATATTAACTGGGAATATTATGATATGCAGTTGTCAGCAAATGAAGGCCAGGTTGGATGCCACAAACAACCATACACTGTTCTTTTGGTAGTGGGAGCAAAGGTTAATTCCTGCTATGGCACATGCAAAGGTACGCTGTTCTTATGAGGGGACTGGACCAAGCTGAGGTCATGTTATGGCACAACTTCTCTATGTAAAGATATTCCATTACAAACATATGATGCTAAACTGAGGCCATGCATTGATCACCAGTACTTTGGAGAGTTATGAATTTATGACTCTTGCATGGCTGAAGACTACTATGTTCTAATGGACACATACAAGTGAAATAACTCTCTGCTGTCACATGTTACTTGACTTTCTATACACATCTCCCACCTTTTACCTGCTTACTGTATCACATGAGGAAATACAAGCTCATGGCATAATAGTGTTATACATTACAGTATATGTTCAGGACTTCCCATGTAAATGCTGTGTCTGTACTCCATGCTTTGTGACATCCCTAGGAAAAACCAGCATGGAGTCTGCGTGGATGTTTTATATCTTGTTGAATAGCCTCATAGGATTGGTCAATTAGCATACAATTTCCTGCTTATGCAGTAATTAGCATCTCTGGAGTACAGACTTACACAGATGCAATCCATTAATAATGTACTTCATTATAAAAACGGCAAATGTGTGGCTAGCTAAACTGATGTTGGGGAGAGTTAGTACATTGTTCAACTCACTAAGACAACTGTATTTCTTCATAATATTTCTCTACAGAGGAATATAGCACTCCAGTAGGTATGTTCTCATTTTGTTACCTACATAATGCATATGCTGGAATATAGTTAAGAATAAATGTGAAGTAGTAGCTTTCATACTTCAGTCTGTATGAATTACTTAGAAGTGTAATGATGGCAAGGCATTGGTTGTCAAGCCATTTCACAGGTACATAGCACTGAGAATACCTGAAATTGGAATTCTGTGTTATAAATATGTACACATGTTACATGGACAGGTCATTTGATAGCACATTTAGCTTCTCAAAGATGGTTTGTTAGCACAATGGATCTTTAGCATGTCATTTTCTTTGAGGGGGAACAAAGATGAGTTAGGGCACTCACTAGAATACACTTTTATTTTGGGTGGGTAAGCATATTATACTTACTGCTATGGCATAAACAAGGATATGTTTCTGTTGTTAGTCTCCCAGTTTTTTTTATCCTCCGTCTTATCTTTATAAATATTCAGACTGTTTCATGTTTATCCAGGGGGGGAATACTGACACCTTTCCTTTACTGCTTTATTGGTAAACAGTTAAGTTTTATTTATATGATCCTCATGTATTATCATTCTTTTGTCTTGCAGGGCCCAATATGTCTGCTCGTTGTAGGCCCCCATTTACAGATGCAGAGAATAATCGGATAATTGATGCCTTAAGGCAACATGCTGCTTTGATGCTGTCCAGGAGGCGGGCCAATATGGCTGACCATACAGCCCACTGTGATGAATTAGTGGTCAACATTAATACCGTTGGGTGATACAATCACACATATGAGCAGGTATGGCACAGAGCAACAGAAATGGTAACTGATGCAAGTAGGTCTGCAGCTGCAGTGGCACGTGATCATCAAGTCACAGGTGGAGGCCCTGCTGCAGAACCCCCTCTCACTGCCACTGAGGAATTCCTGGTGAACATTGCCACCCAGGGCAGCTCCCAGCAATCCATGGTAAATTATGTTCCTGATGTGGGCGCAACTCCTGCATTCCAACAGGAGCTTCCAGACATGCTTTGCTAGATGATAATTAGAATACTGTGGCATAGTGCAATGATTTCAATAATGTATATGAATGTGTCAGTTGTTTGCTGGGTGGGTGGATTTAGGATTGCTACAGTCAGAAGCTTAATTTTAAGTTGTCAGCTGCATTTTTGTTGACATTTGAGGTATTGCTGATATGAAGTTGTAAATATTGTTAAATGTGATGCTGTTGACATTGCCTCTTGCTCTACTTATTTCAGGACCATCAGGAATACAGAGATGTAGATCTACTGCAGATGATAAACCTAATATATTTATGTCAGTACTGTAGATAAATTTCAAGATATCTCATAACATGTCCTCTCAGAACTGTTGTATGTATTGCTGTACTGTCTGCTTTAGTGACAGCAGTGTACTTTTTAAGCATATAGTGCAGCATAGTAGTACAGGCATTAATGTATTCCTGTGTTTCTCCCTTTTTATCAAAGGTGAGCATGACAGTGGGAGTGTGGGCACTCTGACAGCTGATGCCAGTGTCTCCACAGACTCAGATTATGATGGTGGCCAAACTGTGGCAGAGTTGGGGGTTTCAAAGGTTGAATCTGGCACAGAGGTTGACATTCAGTGATCCCCTTCATTTTCTCCAGACACAGTTAGTAGGCCTACACCTACCCAGTCTACTGAGGCCAGAGATACAGGGCAGGTTGAGGGCTAGGACATTGAACAGGGGATTGTGGCTACTGTGGCTTCAGTGCCTGTTAAATATGTCCATAGCCAAAGTGTTGGTGAAGTATCATACAGGAGGGTTGAAGGAGGTTTGGAGGAGGCCTGCTGCCCCTCCTCCACCTGCTGCAGATGTCTCTTCCTGTGTCACTCAATGGCTGTTTAGGGCCATCATGGTGGCACAGGCACATTCTAAAAGGTGCTCCAGACAAATGATAAGGATTCTAGATGTGGTACAATCTGACATCTGTGACTGCCTCCATCATGTAGCCAATTCATTTGATCAGTTGAATGACACTTTGGAACATGGAGTATCTATGATGGAATGAGGGGTTTATATCATGGACCATGCAGTGTCCATGATGACACATCTGATGGGAAGGGGGTATCATCCATGTGGGCATAGGTCAGCCACACCATCAGCTACTAGACAATGTGGCCGTGCCCTATCACACTCCCATAGTGGCAGTACTTTCCCTGCACCATCAGGAAGTGTGCTGGCCACACCCAGACATGGCAGGTCATGGGGTCATGGCCCTGGGCATTCCCATGAAGGGAGCACATCCAGCAGACAACAGTCACAGTCAGGTAGTAGCACAGCATTTGACCTTGGGCAAGAAGGTGCCAGTGCATCTCCAGGCACAGCCAGGTCTCATGGTCGGGGGTGACAATGATAAACTGTCAATGCTATCATGCACAGCTCACCCCTGTCCAACATACCAAGATGTAGAGCTAACACTGAGCTTGGCTGTGTTCATGCACACTGTCACTCGCCACTTTCATATGAAAGACCCCTACAGACAGACACAACAGTTACATGGTTCAGCCTGTCTGCTTCCCCATTCTTACACACACACACACACACACACACTCAACAACCCTTGTTGTCAGCCTAGATGTCCTACCCTCCACAAACACCCTGTGTAAGTGATGATAACTGTGCCATATCCCTGCTTTCTGTCTTGAATTCAGGGATACTAAAGCTTTGTGTCTGTTTCACAGGGTGCTTAGCTACATTATTGCATAGTATATCTACATTTGTATTGTTTAAATGTTAATTGTACCTGTGAATTATATTTGCCTTGCCAGGTTGTATAATCAGTTCACTAGTTTATAGTGTATTCCTTGTAAGGATTGTAAAGTCAACAACTGCAATGTGTCTCATTACTTTCTAACTGTTCTCTTTAATGATTATCCAGTACAAATGCATGGTGCACATCATAAGTCAGGCCATTCAGATCTCTGGATTGCATGGCAGCACTGTAGTATAATCTGATCAGAACAGTACAGTATCATGCTCTCTGTTGCAAGTACCTCACCAGAAACATACATCTACAGGACACCTCACAGGGCTTTCTCATCAAGCTAACACCGAGCCTACAAATCATGCATGATATATGTGTACAGGTTAAAACACTTGTCACTTTAATCTGTCTTGTATCACATGACGTGATGTCTGCCTGACATCTAGGCCACTGGCTGATCATGCCATAGTGAGATACATGCATATACAGTACTCTGATATAGCCTTTGACTTCAGCATTGTCAGCTGAACATATGGAAATAACAGTGTCCCACCTGCTGGTATAAAATTCTATCTGTAATATCAAGTTATAGCTGACTCACATACATACACAGAGAAACAAACACACACAGTTGACTGCAGTGAGAATAGAACCCCTACTTATCTAGGTACACAGACTACAGATCACTGAATGTAACACGCATACCATGGCACAAGTCTGACTTGTATTGTGTCTGACATCCCTTTATAGCTGATGATATCAGCAGTGTCTGTTGAGGATGAGATATGTGTCCCACCTGGTGATGTAAAATGTTGCCTGCAATATCAAGTTACAGCACACACACACACACACACACACACACATGCACACAGGTGATTGCAGTGAGAATAGAACCCCTACCTATCTAAGTACACAGATTACAGAACTCAGTATTTTATGCAGGCACCACAGCACAAGGATGACTTGTAGTGTGCCAGAAAACACTTTATAGCTGATAACATCAGCAGTGTCTGTTGAGAAGAATATAACAGTGTTCCACCTACTGGTGTAAAATGCTCTCTGTGATATCAAGTTACTGCTCACAACACACACAGAGGCACACACCCCCCAGTTGACTGTAGTGAGAATAGAATCCCTACCTATGAAACTGCACAGACTACAAAATACAGCATTTAACAGATGCAGCACAGAACAAGTCTGACTTTCATAGGAGAGCAGGTAAACTTATAATAGATGACATCAGCAGGCCCTGTGGGAGACAACAGGTTGGGAGGCCAGTATGGAATGACTGTGTAGAGATGAGCAGCTATCCAAAAAAAATGGCCAGCCATGCCATTGGAGAGATAACTGTAGGATACAACTTATACTTTGCTGCCTAGAGTCACACACACCCAGTTGATTACAGTGAGATTAGAACCCCTACCTATCAAAGTGTACAAGCTATGGAACACACAACTTAAAGCACGCACCATGGAACAAGTCTATCTTATCTAGATGTGCAGGTGAACTTATAGTAGATTACATCAACAGGTCCGGTGGGAGACAACAGCTTGGGAGGCCAGTATGGAATGACTGTGTAGGGATGAGATGCTATCCAAAAAAAATGGCAAGCAATGCCATTGGAGAAGTAATTGCAGGATAGCACTTCCATTTTGCTGACTAGAGAAACACACACAGTCAACTGAAGTGAGAATAGAACCCCTAGATATCTAACTGCACAGACTATAGAACACAGTACTTAATGCATGCACCACAGAACAAGTCTGACTGATACAGGAGTGTAGGTGAAATTATAGTAGATAACATTAGCAGGCCATGTCAGGAATAACAGCTTGGAAGGCCTGCATAGGCACATAGAGTCATAGCTTCATATGAGCCTAATAGCACTAGACTGCTTAGAAGCCTAGCTGTATAACAACACAAGTACTCTTACTGAGCATATTTGGATGTTTGAGTTTAGCAGAGCAAGGCTGTGAGCACCACCAAGTGGCACTGGCCATGAGGAAGCATACAACGTTATAGATTACACTTTGACGTATGGTTGATATATGTGTTGAAAAAGTAAACTGAGACCAGGGTTGTAATGTTTGTAGGTGTGTGGCCAACACATGGGTTGACATTAGACAGCATCATATATACATTTCCATAGCACCTTGGGCCATACCTCTCAACCATTTATAGCAAGGAATCTGGACAAAGATCATACATATTGGGTTGAAAAAGGACCAAACATAGGGAAATGTTTTACATACTGCTCTTACAAACGTATACAATTGATAGAATAATATGTTTTACATTCATGTGAATTGTCTGAAGGGTAGGAGTTTTGAAATTCAAATGTCTGTCATTGTTTTCTGGCTTCAATAGTCAAGTATTTTCAAATTATTTGCCAGAAAACAAACTTTTTATGAGGAGCAGGGCAAAACTGTGATGCCCAAATCAGGATATTCTACAAATATCTAGACAGCTGAAAGGTGTGCATTGGGCAGCAAATTTGCACTATGGTTAACTAAGTGTACACGCATGTGAGATACAGCTGTTTGCACATAGGTAAGCAGTGTACAAATGTGAGCCACATTGCTAATGTGTGACAGTTACTCCATGCCGGGTTTTCACAATGGCCAAAAGCATTTATTGAATGTATCTGGTTTCTATGTCTGCCTGATTGTTGTCTAGGTTGTCCAGTGTTAGCAATGCCTCGTTTCAAGCAAGCCACATAAGCACAGTCAAACCTGCAGTCATTTCTTTGTGCTATGTAGCGCATGGTGAAAACAGTGGAATAAAAAAAAAAAGAAAAGTAGGAAAATAAATGTAAAAGGAGACATATGTGAACTTAGCAAAAGCAAGGTATGACATGCACACTACAAAATGATACTACACATCAGATATTGCTACATAGTTCAGGATTTGAACTCACACACCACTGCACATTCAGAAAACAGGATGGATGCCTTAGCCCTTTTTGCCATGCAAACAGCTTTGCAGCAAAGAACTGAAATGATTCACACAAACAAATGCATCAGAATGTACACTGCTATGAGCTCTTCAGCTGTGACTTGTACTTTTAGCCCTCTTTACTATATTTGGACATAGTGCACTTACTGAGCACACAACCTGTTCTATTTTCCAACATACAGCTTTGTCTTACTTGTCTGTGTTTCTTGGCACTGAATAGTACTGTGAGACATCCAAGTTTGTAAGGAATTCAATATCTTTGACCTTAAAATGTGTGCTGATATTAACTGGAAGTTATATGATATGCATTTGCCAGTAAGTGAAAGCCAGGTTGGATGTCACAAACACTG
The DNA here is from genome assembly GCF_019279795.1 of Protopterus annectens. NCBI lineage: Eukaryota > Metazoa > Chordata > Ceratodontiformes > Protopteridae > Protopterus > Protopterus annectens. The sequence continues at coordinate 1,669,191,027 of NC_056731.1, read as the reverse complement.
TAGATCCACAAAACCACGCAAGTTAGGCCAAGTTTTTGGTTGGCTGGATGTCACAAACAGCCATATACTGTTCATTTGTGGGGACCACTGCTGAATTGCTGTTAAGGCACAAGCAAGGCTATACTACTCTTGGAGTGGGATGGTTCATGTACTGTTAGGACATGCTTCCTTACCAGCAGCATTGACTGTTATGTCACAAACAAGCATATCCTGTACTTTTGTGGGTAAGCAAAGTTGATACTGTTATGACACAAACAAGGATATGATGATCTTGTCACTATCCTTGTTCTGCTTCCTGCCTGTTGTTTGATCTTGGGAAGGGTTGTGATTTCAGAAACTGCAATGTGTATCAGTATTGTCTAACTTCTATATTTACGGATTTTTCAGTACAAAGGTATGGTGCAAAAATAAGGCCATTTAGTGAGCATCAGTAGACTCCAGAAGTAGGACTGTGTAAATCTTTGACATCTAAGGCTTAGCACTTACTAATGGACACATATGAGTAAAGTAAAGGTCTCTCTGCTGCCACATGGGCACATTTTGAGTTCAGACCTGACTCTGCCTGATGCAAGGAGTACACAGCCAGTACATGGGGGGGGGGGTACGGGTTGTGTGAGTTGCCTGGCATCAATTTTAATACATGTGCAAGTAGAAGAAAGGTATTATGCACCTAGGTGGTCAGTGAATGTGCTATATATATATATATATATATATATATATATATATATGTGTTGTCTTTTATCCAAAGCAAAGGCATACTGAGCATGCCTACATTTGTCTGCAGGCACAGCAGCTGGTGGTTCCTCCTCTAAGCCCTCCTCTGACTGTGGCTGTTGTGACCAAGGCATTGGTGGAGGGATGTGTGTCCTGTCCCCTAACTGATCCTGCTGCAGCTGTTTCCACAAGATCAAATTGTGTAGCAAAGTACATACTGTGAAGACTTGTTCACATGTCTCTGGATTATACTGCAGGGCTTCACCAGATGTATCTAAGCACCAGAACCATGACTTCAACAGCCCAAACACATGGTCTGTGATTTTTCTGGTTTGGGCATATTCCTCATTATGGTTTACAACAAAATTCTGAGGATGATGTGTGACCTGTGATTTATGCATAGCTTACATGCATCTTCACCCTCCACAGACCGACCTGTACAACTTTGAAAGTATAACTTGACACACACCCCTGACATCATCACTCACTGTTGACATCCATTGAACAAAACCATCGTGGAAGTGCCTACACGGAGTGAACATCCCTACAGGATGACGCTTTTTTGAGATTCAGCAATACCAATGAGTTTTTACCTAATTTGCATCTTCACTGTGCTAACAGTCTGGAATTTACATGGTTAGTAGCCGTGTCAGCGGAGAAACTGCATGGTAGCACAATGTTGTAAACACAAGGGAGGCTATTCCTTTGTCCATATATCTGCTACATACTACATATGCTTACAGTACAATATAATAGTGTATTTCAGGATGTTCAAACATTTTAGCAGCCTGCATTACATACAATTACATTTTCTTTTGGGGGTGGGGGGGAGCAAAGGTGCATTTATATCATGGCCCTTACAAATGTATTTTTTTATTTTGCAACTGTGATATTCTAGCCCACATTGTGTAATTAGGTCATAATATGTGTGGGGCTACATGTTGAGGTCAGTTCTGTACAAAATTGAAGAACTTTTACTTGATCTTGCTTCAGTGTAGACTCCTTTCTGTGGATGTATTTGGAAAGTTTCCGAATACATGGTCAACACAAATACAGAGTCTACAGAGTTACTTTACAGGTTGTTGAATCATTCCACTGTGTCTATTTGCTTCATTAGCATAAAATTCAGCTACTTATGCTGTACTTTGCATGCCATGGAAGCTTCCATCTTTGTGCATGAGTGCGTGCCACTGCACAGCATAGCTCTCAACCTTCCATCTCCAAAATGAGGAACACTCGCCTTCATAATGTGGAACAAATGGGCAAAATGTGGAACACATACTAATGGCTTACTAACAACTTCAACTAGGAAGGTCATAGGATGGTTAAAATATGCTGGTTTACTTATAAAGAAGATCCTTTAATGAATTAATATGATTAATTTATATTTACCATGGATTTCACTTAAAAAAATTCCTAACACTGAATGTGTGACAGACTCTTTCAATTTGGAACTTTGAGAAACTTCGAGGAACATGAACTTTTTAAGACCCCAAATGAGGTACGTTCCCCTTAATGAGGTACACTTGAGAGATATGCTGCACAGTATTTACTGAATCTTGTTGCACCCATGTGCGGTTCGCTCCACGATGTACACACAGTAAAAAATATTGTGTAGGCTTTCATGAATCCCCCCAGTCTACTATTAATAATATACTTCACCCTGGAACATCCAACATTCCTAATCCTGCCCCAAATAATGCTCCCTCTGAAATAGCTGCTCAATTTAATGCACATTTTATAGACAGCATTAAAGCCCTTACTAAAGATATCCCTCCGAAAAATCCTGACATGCTCTCTCCTCAGACAGCAAATTCCCCCTATTTCACCCTAAAAAATAAATCCCAATCTCCTACAGTAAATTGCTACTTCTTAAACTGAAACCCTATTCTTATTCAGTAGATAATCTCCCAGCAGAATATATCAAGCTGGCTTCCAGTTCCATAGCCTATTCTGTGTCTCTTCTAATTAACAAATCTATCAAGAAATCATAAGTTCCTTCTCTATGGAAAAAAATTCTTCATCATCTCCCTTTATAAAGGAGGAACCTCATCTGATATAACCAACTTCAGACTTATCGACATATTATCCCTTTTGTCAAAAATTCTGGAGAAGTGCACTCACAAGCAACTTCTTCAATATGTTCTTCATGAAAGCTCCTGACTCCCACACAGCATGATTTTAGACCCACCCATAGCACTACCATGGCCTTATTAAGTTTCACAAATATTATTAACAAAGCCAGATACTAAGGCAAACTAGTTTTCTCTTTATTCCTTGAGCCCTCTAAAGTTTTTGATCTAGTCTCTCACCAAAAACGCTTCTACTAACTGTCTTCCCTCAGGATATCACACCCCACACTACTATCGTTTAACAACTACTTAACCAATATGATACCAGTCTGTTAAATGGCTCCCCACTTTTTCTCCCTTCCTTCCTGTCAGTACTGATGTACCACAGGGCTCTATTCTCAGTCCTCTGTTCTTTAATATATTCACTAACAATTTAAATAAATCCTTTCAGCAAGCTTCCTTCATACAGTATGATTCTCCCATAATATATATTTCTGACAACCTAATACACCTTCAGATAATTCCTCAAAATGCATGTAACTGTTGAAACTTGGCTAGAGGATAATCACCTGCTTCTAAACCCCCCACAACAAGTACATTACTTGTATTTTTTTCCAAAATCACATTTCTATGAAAAAAAAACATTACATTTTCTTCCTTAAATAATACCACATACAAAACTACTTGGCATGACAATCAATGACAATTTTAAATTCAATTTACATATCCACAACAGCATCAAGAAAATCCATCAAAAACGATGCACTCTGCATGGAGTAAAGACATTCTTTACAGCCTTTGCCAGGGTAACTCTAGATACCACTTACTTCTTACCCTCTCTCCTATATGGACCCCCTATCATGACCAATTTACAAGCTTTAGTTAGTGCTAAATTGCCAGATTTGCTTGCAACAAACCTTACATGACCACCACTGTTTAGCACTAAAAACACTTACCTGGCTTTGAGCTAACTTGATACCTATCTTATACTCACCTTAACCTATAAAATCATCCATACCCTATCTGCCTGCTCAGCCATTAGACCCCTACTCAAATTCTATTTTACAAATTGTCTCCTTCAGTCAAATAATAAACAACTCCTTACTATCTACAAACCACAAAGGGCTGCTGGGGACAGTTTCTCTTCCAATAGAGTAGCTAGAACTTGGAATAAAATTTCTATATCAATCAAGTCTATCACACACCTTCATCATTTCAAACCATTACAAAAATATTTCTTCTCTGCCCCCTAAATTTGTCCCTGCTTCTCATCTGTGACATAGCTCTCTAACACCCTTCATCACCTTTCTTATACCTCCCTTTAAAGCACTAAATCACTTAATCTGCTTATCCCCTTCTAATACCTCATTTTATTGTACTTCTTAAATGACTATACCCATTTTTAATTAGCACAACCAAATTATTATTCCATCATTACTTCTCTGTTAACACTCAGACTTGCTTAGCTTCTCTAATACCTCACTCTATTGTATTTCTTAAACTACTTCTGTCTGTAAAGTCTCAGTACAGGGCTTGTAAGTTTAATTTATGTGAATATCAATACACATTTTATTATACTGACTATTATTATGCTATGTATTCACTAAAACTGCATTGTAAACTTTGTTATAGTAAATATGGATTGTATTAAATATGGTACCTTGGAGCTTCTCCCCAGGCCTCAGCTGAAAAAGGGCACCTGTGCCCAGTCGGACCTTCCCAGTAAACAAGACAATAAATAAATAAATTATTTTAAAAATACTACTTTTAATTTATAAAGGTAATTTAGGTGAGTGGTATTTTAGGGGTTGTGTGTGTATGTACCTTGTTAGTGGATTGTGTGAAGTTACTTTTTTCTATATGTTGAAGAAAATGGGAAATATGGACTGCAGTTTGTTGATAATATTTGTGAGCTCTGTACTGGAGGACTTATAGCTAAGGAGGTGTACATTATGCATTGTCTTTAAATCCCTGCACCTTTCACATAGCTTCTAATTAGGGCTGTATTATATGCTATTTGTCCATGAAGCCAAGGCGTGGTCCATGATTTACTTTTATTTATTTTTATTTTATTTGATTTTACTTTTTTTATTTAGATTAAAAGTAGATGTTGGTTTGAAGTGGGCTTTTTGAGGGGTAAGTTAGTGTGTTTGGGGTTGTGTGAATGCATCTCTATTTTATTTATGTGTTTGTTTATTTATTTGCAAGTGCAGAGTGAGAACTTGGTTTTAAGCAAGTCGCATATATATGGATACCTTACAGAAACAGTAGTAGGTTTGTTAGTGCAGCAATGATCTAGATGTATATATACTTGTAGTAATTTAGTCAAACTGATAAAAGTATTTATTATGGCGGAGCTTTGTTCATTTAGGACACTGGCTTTTTTCTTGTGAGAGTAGAAAACTACTGGTCTTCAGGGCATTTTGCTTACAGCGGGCTTTGTTTACAGTTGTTTATCCTGACTGGGTGAGAATTTTATGTGTAGTTTCTGCATTATGCCACATAGCAGTGCCTGTAGTTCTGTTTGACTGAGCTGCTCTGTACTGCATTTCCTTTCTGCACACTGCTACTCAACTGTCCATTTCTAATCATATTTTACCTTGCTGCATTATGCTTAGCAGTGGTGAGCATCGCACTGTATAAATATATCGGATTTGTTTTAAAACATTTATTGCGTAACATTTCCTATATTCATCTTGCTCTCTTGCCTAGCCTGCACAGTTACTAAAGGCTGCTACTGGTAATACAACATAGCTGCACTGAGTTGTGTGCTGCTGCTATTAGTTTTGAGAAACTCCTAGTTACTTCCATCTCATGTGCACTGCGTTACACACTGCCACTGCTATGTTTATCATAATTTGTTGTTGCCCGCAGGTCAGTTGCTCACATTATTGTTGTTGCTATAATAGTTTGTTGTTGCTCCCAGACCTGTTTATAGCCATCATCAACAACTATTAATATCAACATTTGCCTTAGTACGTAGGTTAGTTATTGACAATAACTGTATCTGGCTGAATTCAAGCACATGGCAATCAAGTCGGATAAATCCTAGAAGCAATCATTGTGTGCCACCCAAACCTATTGACTCTTTGAAGCATGCGTTTTGTGGCACCTGAGGCAACTTCTCTTCATTTTGTTGGTGGCACCTTTAAGTATGGTTTGTGTCATCCTAGCCAACCAGTAGTTGTACCACTGGTAGCCAACCAGTAGTTGTACCACTGGTGGAATCTGAGCCTGCCTTTCTAGAGTATACAGTATACAGCTTTTACTACCAGTTCAGCATTCATCTTATTGTTACTATATGGAATTTGTGTAATACTCTCTGACTACTGTAACTGTGTACTATACCATACTATAACTGTGTACTAGTCTCAGCACTTAATGTGTTTAATTTATACTACCTCTTCAGGCATCATTCTATATACAGAATTTGTGTGCTGTACTAAACTATAGCTGTGTGCTACTCTTGGACTAGATTCTAATTTCTTGCCTGTAGGTTCATGTAATCTGCACAACAAATCTTCTCTGCCAGCCTTACCTCTCTATATCTTAGAGCATGAACTCTGGACAAAGTGAAAAATATTGGGGGCTCAAAGACCCCAAAATAATGGCAGATTTTACATTTTGATCTTATAAGCATAGAAAGTTTCAAGAATAATAGGCTTTGTATTAGCATGCATTTGTCTGAAGGATATGAAGTCTGAAACTCAAATGTCTGATTTTACTTAATGACTTCAATCCTAACTGATTCACCAGAAAACCAAATATTTAATGAGAAACTGACCAAAAATATGAAGCAAAAATCTGGATATTCTGTAAAAGTCTAGACAGTTGAGAGATATGCTGCCTACTCACTAAATTAGTTCAGTATATTGTTCCTGTCCTCAGTAATTTGACCTACATGGTACACATGGAAACCAAGTCTAGCTCAATCATTCTGTTGACAGCTTCATTATTCTGGGTCAGTGGAGGAATTACTTTATATTCTGTACATTTGTTTTAGGGCGGCACAGTGGTGCAGCGGTTAACGTTGTCACCTCACAGCAAGAGGTTCTCCGGTTCAATTCTCAGCTGGGGTGCCTTCTGTGTGGAGTTTGCATGTTCTCCCTGTGTTTGCGTGGGTTTCCTCCGGGTACTCCGGTTTCCTCCCACATTCCAAAGGCATGCATCTGGAGCATTTCTCCCCGGGCCTCCGCTGAAAACAGGCTCTGTGGAACCTAGTCGGACATTCCCGGTCAACAAATGTTAAATAAAAAATAAATATTTCTGTATTTTATGTTTGGCTATCTGGCCCAGGTCATGGTTGAAAAGGGTCCGAGGAGCATTCTACATACCTGGTTAATGAATCTTAACGAAAGAAAGAAAGAAAGAACCAACTAATAGTGGACCAACATGCTATGATTTGTTAGAAATACAGTTACTTTTGCAACCTGGATGCCACCCTTTCTCTTACATGGATAGTTGGTAAGCAACATATAATCTCACCCATGCCTTTACATTATCACATTAAGCCAATACATGGGAAATTCTAAAAAAAAAAAAATCACTCTTTAATCCTCCAAACATCAGAACTAAAGAGCCTTAGCAGCAAACCACTAACACAACTCAACCATATTCATGTAACTCAGTGAGCTACCAGGCTGCAGACTGCAAACTTTCCTTTGTGAGGAACCACTTTTTGTACATAAAAATGATGTATGTATTAAGCATATGTTAGAAAACAACACCATCAAAATATGTCCTCCTACCACCAGTAAAAGCCTAGGTACATATAAATGTAACAGATGTGATGTTTGTAGATTCATATATGAAGGGCCTTACATCTCCTTGAGACACCTTTCATATACTATAAGGGTACCGGAAATATGTCACTGTGGCACATTTGGGGTAGTGTACATTGGAGTATGTTTAGGATGCTCTAGTTTTTATGTGGGAATGACAACAAGAAGTTTATGGCAAAGAATAAGGGAATATAATTATGCCATTAAAACAAAAGATTGTAACAATGCTTTATTTAGACATTCCCTTTCATGTCAGAACTATAAAAGGTTGAATTTTGCCATTCTGGAACAAGTTGTAGAGGATAGAGGAGGGGGAAATTAAAAAAAATAAAATAGGAAAGAATGCAGAATGGTAGCTTAAACTAAGGGCTGATTTTGCTCCTGGCTTGAATGAAATGATCAATATAAAGTGTTTCCTTAAGGAATGCAAGCTAGGTGGTTGTTAAAGGGTTAATTGTGTAACCAGTTTATTAGGTCTCTATTTTACTTGATTAAGTTAATGGACTGAGAGTTTTGATTGGTGTAAATGAGATATAAAACGTGTGGCTTTTGGTATTTTCTAACAAAGTTTTTATAAAAGCGGTTATTAAAAGTTTTATTATGCTAAAGAAGTCAGGTTGTCCTCACTGCACTTTCAATAGATTTTGGTTGGTTAAATGTGAATTGCCTAGAGATGGCTCATGTAGTGAGTGACCTGAGGCACCTAAGCCAGAAGGTCTTGCAGAGAGACATACTGGAGCTTGTTATGCATGTATCAAATACAGGTAAGACTCAGACTCTGAGTGGGATACTACCTTCACCCAGAATGCCACATACCTTCAAAGAAAAGATCATTGGCTTCAACAATTGGCTAAGCAACTGGTGTCATTTCATGGGGATCAGTTATGCATCACCTTTAGACTGGATGATCAACAGTTCAACTTGCTTCAGCAACAGTCACCTGCACTTTTCATTTCATGGGTTCTGCAAACTGAGTAAAGTACCTTTGCCTCACATAATACCTTTTCTAGGCAAAGTTGATCTTCTGGACATTCTACAGTAACAAAAATATTTGTAGCAAAATCCAGTCCAGACCACATCAAACTTGTTCTGGTGAATGACAGAAGTATTATAAGTAAATTGTTGAATCTCAAGACTCTACTGAAACTTGAACACATCCATACCTGTGTTGTAACACAGAACAGGTTTCAAGGTAAAGACAGAACCACTCTTGTTAACCAGTTTCAGCATCTATCATGCATTCACACCTGCTGAAACTTGTAGAGGAATATCAGTGTTTGTCAGAGACCCAAATATCTCCAGACAGGTTCTCCTCAACACACACAGAAAAAAATGAATTACCCTAAACAAGTCAAATTATCAGTTCACACCTCCTTTGTCCCCAGAGGATAGTAAAAAGTTTCTAAATGTGCTTGCTGAACTAGCCACAAATAAAAATAACTTTCTGATAGTTGATTTCAACTGCCCATCAAATAAGTGCACCTATACCACAAAAACTGGGCACGCCTAAAGATTTCTAGACATAGTGAATGCTAATTACCTTGCACAAATACTTAAACCGTTCACTAGAGATCAAACTTTTCTTGGCCTCTTCCTCAATAACATAACTCATATTTGTACTACTGTAGTATAGGGCAGGTAATGTTGTTAGTGACCTGTAGGGGCGCTGTGGGCTGACAACAGGTTAGTTTTGGTTCTGGTATTCTCTGTTCACCCGGTAGTTCCGATGTACGCTTCTATGTGGAAGATGTGAATATGTAGCAGGTTGGTGGCACCTGGTTTTCTTATATAAAAATCCCCTACATTTCAAGAACCGTTTGGTCTCCTTATTTACAAGGATATTACATATTGGCGACGAGGAAAAGGGAGAACTCAGAGTCCACTGAGAGTGACGACGGCGGGTGAGTTTTTTTTCTCAAGACGGCGGGGTGCAGTTAATGTCGGACGACGAAGAGACTGTGGCTGCCGGAGTTATGGCTGTTTCCATGTTAGGGTCGCTGGCTGCATACGACTGTCAGACACAGACCTGGGAGGAGTATTGTGAAGTGTTGGAACACTTTTTTGAAGCAAACCAGATAACGGACGCTGGCCGGAAGCGAGCCATATTGTTGAGCTCTGTGGGCAGCAAGACATACAGTCTGATGAGGAACTTATTGAGTCCTGATAAGCCGGGGGATAAATCGTTCACGGAGTTGATGAGCTTGCTTCAGTCACATTATAACCCGAAGCCGAGTGAAATAGTCCAAAGGTTCAAGTTTAATTCAAGGAAAAGAGTGGCTAATGAAACGGTAACGGAGTATGTTGCAGTGCTGAGAGAGCTGGCACAACACTGTAATTATGGTGACAGACTGACAGAAATGCTACGTGATAGGCTCGTATGTGGCATTGCAGATGACCGCATACAACGAAGATTGTTAGCGGAGCCTGAGTTGTCGTTTGAAAAGGCCTTAAAGCTGGCACAGGCCATCGAGACAGCGAATAAAGACATTCGCGATTTACAACCAAGAACAATCGAGGGGGTTGGGAGCAGGAGTGCTACCCCACTGCCGGTGCATAAAGTGGTGATGGAGCATAAACAACAAGGGAACATCTTACGGAACTGTCGTTTCTTAAATGAAAAATGTCATGCTTGTGGAAAAAAGGGCCATGTGAAGAAAATGTGCAGGTTGACGCCCTCTAGGGACCAGCAGAGGAAGGGGGAGGAAAAGAGCAGCATAAAGGACAGAAAGGGAAACCGGAAAATAAAACAACAGTATGCACACCACATGCGTGAAGCTACAGACCAACAAACCAGTGAAGAAGAGGAAGTGTTTACTATGCTTAACATGAAAGAGTCAAGGATGGAAAGAGTCGATCCCATTACAGCACAGTTGGACTTAAATGGTAAAGTGGTCCATTTTGAAGTGGATACTGGATATAGTGTGACAGTTCTGTCAAAGGCTGAATATGGGGAGTTATGGCAAGAAAATGAAGCTCAGGAGTTGCAGGACTGTTCAGTGACCTTGAAAACATATACAGGTGAAAAAGTCCCCACCCTAGGGATGGCAAAAGTAACTGTAACACACAAAGACAAAGTCAAACAGTTGCCAGTCATGGTGGTGGCAGGTAGCGGACCAAACCTGTTAGGCCGGGCGTGGCTAAAGGAGCTGGAAATGGGCTGTCTACAGCTCCATAAAATAGAACAGCATCTGCTGACCTTGCAAGATGTGCTGGAGAACAATGAAGAAGTGTTCAAAGAGGAACTGGGTACCTGGAGGGGTCCACCAGCAAAGATACACGTCAAAGAAAACGCAACGCCAAGATTTTACAAACCAAGACCCGTACCATACGCAATGAAGAAGAAAGTGGAGACTGAGCTGGAGCGACTCACAAAGCAAGGTATAATTGAACCAGTAAAGTTTTCGGAGTGGGCGGCACCCATTGTTCCAGTATTAAAGCCAGATGATACTGTACGCATATGTGGTGACTACAAGCTAACCGTTAACCAAGTCTCAAAGCTGGAGCAGTATCCAATACCAAAGTTGGAGGATTTATTTGAAAAGCTGTCTGGAGGTGAAAAGTTTAGCAAACTGGACCTCAGTCATGCATATCAACAAGTCGTTCTGGATGAAGGGTCAAAGTCATATGATACCCTTAACACACACAAAGGTTTGTTCCAAGTTAATCGTTTACCCTTTGGGGTTTCCTCTAGTCCAGCTATTTTCCAGAGAATAATGGAGGGACTGGTGGCAGGAATCCCAAATGTGGCTGTCTATTTGGACGACATCCTGCTGACGGGTAGGAACAACCGCGAGCATCTGGAGACTTTGAACGAGGTGCTGAGGAGACTGCGAGAGGCTGGTCTGCGGGTGAAGCGGAGTAAATGTGCTTTCATGGAAAAGGAAGCAGAGTTCCTGGGTTACAAGGTGGATGCATCAGGCCTACACCCCCTGCCAAACAAGGTAAAAGCCATACAACAGGCACCTGCACCCACAAATGTTACAGAACTGAAGGCCTATTTAGGCTTACTCAACTACTATAACAGGTTCCTACCAAACCTGTCAACGCTGTTAGCTCCTTTACATAAACTATTAAGGAAGGAGACCCTGTGGATGTGGCAGGAGGAACAGGACAGAGCGTTTGAGCAGTCCAAGGAGCTAATGCAGTCCTCAGAGGTGTTGGTGCACTACGATAGTCACAAGGACTTAATTCTGTCATGTGATGCATCACCTTATGGGCTAGGGGCCGTGTTGGCACACCGCATGCCAGATGGACAAGAAAGACCCATCGGGTTCATGTCACGAACCTTAACCCCAGCAGAGTCAAACTATTCCCAGCTAGACAAAGAGGGTTTGGCTGTAATTTTTGGAATTAAGCGCTTCCATAAATACCTCTATGGCAGGAAGTTTATTGTTTGCACCGATCATAAGCCATTGTTGTCGCTGTTCAACGAGATGAAAGCAGTGCCTCAGATGGTTTCTCCCCGCATTCAGAGATGGGCTGTAACATTGAGAGCTTATGAATATGAGATTGTTTATAAGCCCGGGAAACACCATAGCAATGCGGACGCGCTGAGCCGCCTACCTCTACCTGGGCATCCCAAGGAGGAGGAAACGGAGGACCGAGTTCTGATGATGGAGGACATCACGTTGGTGTCAGCGAGGGAACTGAGCGGATGGACACGCAAAGACCCTGTGCTGTCCAGAGTGTTTCAGTTGGTCCAGCAAGGCTGGACAACACAACAAACTGATCCAGTTTTTCAGCCCTATGTGGTGAGAAAAACAGAGCTGAGTGTGCAAGATGGATGTGTGTTGTGGGGGGCACGAGTGATAATCCCTTCCCCAGGAAGAAGTGCACTTTTACAACAGCTGCACCAGGGTCATGTGGGCATCACCAGAATGAAGGCCTTAGCACAAAGTTATTTCTGGTGGCCCAAGTTGGACCACGACATTGAAGTCGCTGTGAAAGAGTGTAACACCTGTCAACAACATCGCAACTCACCTGTGGCTGCACCACTACACCCATGGGAGTGGCCGAGTAAACCATGGCAGAGACTTCATATAGACTATGCAGGTCCTTTTATGGGGTCAATGTTTTTGATAATAATGGATGCTCATTCTAAATGGATGGATGCATACCCAGTCAAAACAGCCACTTCCACCACTACCATCGAATGCCTGAGGAAAAGTTTCAGTAGCCAAGGACTACCAGAGACTATTGTATCAGATAATGCTTCATGTTTCATGAGTGTGGAGTTCAAGGATTTTCTGGAAAAAAATGGCATCATACACGTCACGTCGGCACCATACCATGCTGCTTCAAATGGCTGTGCTGAAAGGGCTGTCCAGACCTTCAAATCAATGATGAAAAAGGCCGGAGAAGGAAGTATGGCAGCAAAAGTGTCACGGGTGTTGTTCAACTACCGCATTACACCCCAGTCTATGACAGGATTGTCACCTGCAGAGTTGTTGCAAGGACGGAGACTGAGGTCAACATTGGATCTGGTGCATCCAAACCTCAGAGCTAAGGTGGAGAGGAAACAGTGGAGGCAAAAAGAACATCATGACCGACGACGGCGAGAGAGAAGTTTCCACGTGGGAGATGCAGTGATGACTCGAAACTTCAGCTATGGACCTAAATGGATTCCAGGATTCATTGCCAAGAGCACGGGTCCACTGTCGTACAAGGTGATGTTGAATGGAGGTTTCTTGGTGAGGAGACATGTGGACCAGATTCTGCGGAGCGAACAGAAGAAGGACTTCAGGGAACTGCAAGCCTCGGAAATACCATTAGTTTCTGGAGAAGTGCTCGCAGCTGCAGGAGGATCCCCGATCCTGGTGCCAGAGAAAGACAGCATGGACTCGAAAGGAGAGGTTCCAGAGGGACCAACCTTTTCAGGGATGGACACACCTGTACCAGAAGTGGTAAACGTGACACCTGAGTCACCTAGTGTGGTTCCATTGCGACGTTCTAAACGTGCACTGGTTAAACCTAGTTACTTGAAGGACTATAAGTGTTAAAAGTGCCTGTATAGGTTAGAAGGGCAACATAACTTGATTGGAAGGTAACAGTTTAAGATTTAGCCGGTTATTTAGAAATTAAGTGACTGGGTGGATTGTTTTTTGTTTCTCTCGTTTCTCTTATTTAGGTTGAGGATGTCAAAGCTTAAGAGGGGAGGAATGTAGTATAGGGCAGGTAATGTTGTTAGTGACCTGTAGGGGCGCTATGGGCTGACAACAGGTTAGTTTTGGTTCTGGTATTCTCTGTTCACCCGGTAGTTCCGATGTACGCTTCTATGTGGAAGATGTGAATATGTAGCAGGTTGGTGGCACCTGGTTTTCTTATATAAAAATCCCCTACATTTCAAGAACCGTTTGGTCTCCTTATTTACAAGGATATTACAACTACTCCTGTAGTTAACTCATCTCCTGTCAAATCTGATCACAAACCAGTAATCACCTCCTCCTTCAGGTAGCCATCATGGCACTTATCAAAAACAAAACAAAACTAAATGCCACTGTATGAGTAGAAAAGGCAAATTTAATAATGCTAAGCACTTTCATTCCAAATTACAGAAGAATATAACTGGACCTGATATATACCATTTCAATTCTGCTTAAATAACCAAATACATCCCATGGACAAAATCAAATGACCATATACAACTATATGCATTTGTTCATAAAAACAAAAAAAAATGAAACTAAAAAAGGGCAACAATGTTATGACATTTAATATTAATACTTATGTTTAGGCCCAGAGATTTATCTGCTAAAAGGAACATTTGTCATCTTAATTCTTGTACTTTGAGTTTATTATTCATATTCCATACTCTGATGTTGGCAATAATATGTTCCATTGTAAAATATATGATTTAAAAAATAAAAATAGAGCTAGACTATATAAATGGCATAAGTTGTATAATCTGTTTTAAAGGCATAACTATGTATTTTGGGACAAATTCAGATAAACCTGTTGCTCAGCCTGCTGCAAAGAGACTGACCGACTGCCAGCTGTGATATTGAGAAAAGATATGAATTTGTTCTCATTTATTGTCTGCACTGTTTAATATCTGTTTAATATCTATGTAATCTCTGTAATCTGTACAACTGTTGTTTTCTCACCCACCCACTCCTGGTTCTTGTTGTGGTCTTTTATTGTTGGTGGCTTTGAGTTGCCCGCCTCTTGTATAAAGTCGATACTGGACCCTCCCCCCAGTCACATTACATCAGCTCATTCTACTGTTAATAGTGAGAACTTGGCAAAGGCCCACCCCTTTAGCGTCTGCATATTGAATTATCTCATTATCTTCTGCATCTTCACTTTCTACTAAAAAAAACAAAAAAAAACTTTCTTGAAACAAGTGTAGCCCAGATACAGATTTGTTGTATCCAGGACTTTTTGTAAGCTTCTGAGCAGTGCTCTTCAATTGTTTCCCCTTAGAGCTGCTAGTTCTCTGCTCTCCTGCACATTTATTAGCTTATTAGTCTAGCACTTTAAACTATTCCCAGTGCCAGAAAGTCTGCTGTTCAAACTTTCCCTTATAACTAAAATCTGAATCCCTGTGACTAGCACTTGCTCTAAAACCTGCTGGAAAGCACTAGGAAGCCTTAAACTAATACAAGCACTCAACTCTCTTTGTTAATAAGGAGAAATTAATCGTAGGCACTAAACAGCCTATAATTGCAAAGTACCTTGCCAAGGTAAGGGAAAACAACTCTTGTACTTTACAAAAGAAACACCGAACCAAGCATGTCCAAGGGTCAGCTTCTGGTGATTTCTTCTGTCCACCTGGTGGATCTGGGCATACTGGGGCAATGCAGTAATTGCCTCATGTACACAGACAACCCTCTCCTCCTACCACCCAACACTACAACCTGCGAGAGATGCACTTACATAGCCAAACTGGAAGCAAAGCTCTCTCCAGCCAAGATAGTGCTAGACAGTCAAGAGGAGAAGGTTAACACCTGCACTACACCTACAGCAACACATAGCCATTCAAAACTCACACCACCAACATCCACACATAGTAACACTAAACCCACTTATGCAGAGACCCTTAACATTAACCTGCCCAAGCTACAAGGACCTCCGAAGCTGAAACACAAACATACACCAATCACAAGCAAAGTGACATAAAGCTCAAAACACCATTGTGCCACCAAACAACAACCCCTAAGGCAAGACAACATACCCAACACTTTAAACATAGGAAACTCTATAGTCAGGCACACTGATATCCCACTCACCAGGCTGAACAAGGAGAAAATTACTGTCAGCTGCCTGTCGGGTGCCAGGATCCACCACATAACGCATGCACTCAAGTCACTCCACAACAAGTACAAATACGACTCTGTCATTGTCCATGTTGGAGTGAATGACTTGAGACATACCTCCTTGGGCTACATTAAAAGAGGCATGGAAGAGCTCTCAGATCATGTGGCCCAGGCAGGTATGACCCTAGCCCTGAGCAGCATCCTGCCTTCGCCCAGAATGATATCACAGTATAAGGACAAAATGATTGACTTCAACAATTGGCTAAGTTTCTGGTGTCATTCAAAGGGGATCCAGTATCTGTCTGCCTGGGAAGACATAATTGACAGACCATGATGCTTTGCCAGAGATGGTCTGCATCTGTCATCCCTGGGATTCAGGTTACTGGCCAAGGCTCTTACCACCCCTATAGTGCCTTTTTTAGGCAAGGCTCAAAGGACAAAACCACCACCGTAACAGATACAAGCATGCAAAATCTGAAGGTAATGCTACTCAATGATCAAAGTCAAAACCTCAAAATGCACTCTCTTGAGGCACTCCTAAAAATGGAGAACACCGATATCTGTACAGTAACTGAGACCTGGTTCAAGGGTCCAAAGAGCACTCCTGCGGTATCATGCTATAACTCTTACCGCACTTTTTGGCCACCAAACCAGGACCGAAGCACTAAAGGCAGAGGAGTGTCCATATTCACCAAGGATATTCACACCTCCAGGCTAGTTGCCCAACACAATGCATCTGAAATTCTACAGGTGCAACTAACACTAGGTAAGACTGCAATCCAAATTTTAGCTTGCTACAGATCCCCCACCATGCCCCAAGATTCTCACTACACCTTTCTAAACATACTGGAAAATATTAAGATACAACCAAACACCCTAATACTGGGTGATTTCAACTACCCTGCCATTAATTAGGAAAACTACTCAGGTACCAACACCTTTGCCCAACAGTTCTTGGAATTCATAAATTCCAATGCCCTGGATCAACTAATCCATAGTCCCACCAAGGCCTCAAATATCCTAGACCTGGTCATTACCAACATGGAGATCAATGCTCCACACCAGTGGTCACCCCCTCATTGGTCAGGTCTGACCATAAGCTAATCACCCTTGACGTCCACATCCCATCCCCCACCCCCCTCCAGTAGGGAAACCTCCATAAAAAACTTCTCCAAAGCCAACTTCATGCTACTCAGATCAGAAGTGACAAACGTCATGACACCCATGCAGATGGGACCTGAAAGTTCGACTGGTGAATCCTACACTAAGGCACTGTACATCCACTCATGCATGAATCATGCCATTCAAAACAGAACCAAGATGCTCTCTTCCAAAAAAAGGAAGCCAAACTGGTGGTCTCCTGCCATAAACAAACTATACAACAGAAGGAAGAAACTGTTGCAGAAAAGAGGAAAATCCCAGGATGCAAAATACTCCCTTACGAGCCTCAGTAAGAAGCTAAGATCCCTCATAAAATCCTCCAAAGCTAGTTACGAAAATAAAATTGCCAAAGATTCCAAGGACAACCACAAGGCATTCTATAGTTATGTCAAGTATATAAATGCCAATGCTCAGATCTGCTCTGAGCTACAACAGAATGGCATTAAATATACTGATCCCAAGGATATTGCCAATATCCTGGCAGATCGATTCAGTGCCAACTTCACCCCCTGTCACCCCCTAAAGTGCCCATCTCAATACCAAAAGATTGCCAAATTCCGGTAATCACGGCCGCACAGGGAAAAAATGCACTCTCCAAAGCTAAGAATACAGCATCCATGGGACCAGATGACATCCTGGGCTGTGTACTACATGAACTACAAAATGAACTGGCACCTCACCTAAGTGTCATGTTTAATCATAGCCTCATCTCAGGCTTCGTGCCTAATGAGTGGCACACAGCTACAGTTATCCCACTCCACAAGGGGGGATCCACCTTGGAACTATCGTCCCATCAGTCTGACGAGCCTGATCTGCAAAGCCATGGAACGCCTTATCATGGAACTTATAAACAAAGACATTGGCAACCTTCAAACACTGGGCCCCACCCAATTTGGTTTCGTAAAGGGCCGATCTTGTCTCTTCAACCTGCTTGACTTCTTCAAATCAGTCTCCAGAGCTGTGGATGAGGGTAAGGCAGTCCACCCAGCCTATCTGGACCTCACCAAGGCCTTCAACACCATCCCCTATACTCTATCACATATCACCTACTCAGTTGCAATCTCTGCTTAACATACAAGGCTATGTCAAACCCAGAGCTGTTAGACATGCTACACTTAAAGAAATCCCAATCCCTCAGAGCCAGTCACTCCAGGGATCTAAACCTGGTCATCACAATGAATAAAGCATGCTGGAGGGATAAGTGCCACCATGGTAAAACTAGTTTAATAGACTCAAACACTAAAATCTATAAAAACTAGAAAAACTCAGAGTGAAAATAAATACAAGTGGATAAGCACTTTTGGCCATTGCCTTCTTCAGATCCTGTTTTTTTTAGCAGAACTTGCTGTTTTTAAAAGATAATGACCTATCAATCTCATAGTCATCTGAGAAGTCTCCGCCCCTTGAACAAAGGTTTTAAAGGGACCATACCATTCAAGTCAGGAAACTTGTCAGCCTGTAAGTCAGCAATCCATCCAGTCTCAATAATTTCAGTTCTTTTGAATAGATCTCCTCCTGTTAAACTTTCTTCAATTACTTCCAAAGCCATGAAGAAAACTTGTGAGGATATTTGGCAATATGTTGAGACAAAGCACTAGTTCTGTTGTGTAATCTAATGTCACTCAAGTGAGGCAGAATTCGTTCCTTGAAGGGTCTGTTGGTCTTGTCAACATAAAATCCTTTACACAGACAGCAGGTGGTAACATATGTAAGATTTTTAGTGTTCTAATCCGCATACACTCTAACCTTGTATGTGTTCAAGGTAATCAGATGCTTAAATAAATTGCTGGAATTTATGGAGGTGCAAGCTCTGCATTTTCTACAAGGAAATGTACCACATCTATAAGTAATTGATTTAACTCTAGATCTGTGTTTTTCCTGGCGCAATAACCACTTTAAGTTATTCTTATTCTTAAAACCGAATCTAGGCATCTCACCTACTATACATTTAATGATATCATCAGCTCTCAGTATCTTCCAGTTCCTCCTGATAACCTCACATACCTGTTGAGCATCATTACTGAACGTAAGCAAGCATCTCAGCCCCACAGTTTATTTTTTTCTCTGGGGTTTGGTTCATTTTCCTTATGTGTCTCTCCATCCAAAAAATAAGGCTGACCTCTCGTATTTCTTAGACACTTGTTATCTAGGGCTCCTTTCTGGATTTCCCTCTTTTTATATCCACGTTTTCGGAAATGTTGTATCCAGTGGTCCATCTTTTCCTTGTATTTGTCCTCATTGCTACAAAGTCTGGATGTTCTAAGAAGCTGACCTTTAATGACATGTGGATAAACATGTCTAGGGTACATGCTAGTCCTATGGAATAAATAATTTTTCCAGCAATCTTTCCTATATATTTGAGTATTGACATTGTCATCCATTCCATACTGTAGTGTAACATCTAGAAAATCTAGTTCTCTCTAGAACTATGAACTCCAAATTCAAGGAAGTATTGCCAAGATATTCAATAAAATCAGAACGTTGTTGTTCATTCCCTGTCTACAGGCAGAATAATATCATCCATAAATCTCCAGTAGTAGGCTATATATGTCTTATATGTATTTAGATTACTAACGACATGGTCATTCTCCCATTGGGCCATAAAAATGTTGGAGTAACTATTAGCACATAAAGTGCCCATCTCTACCACCCATTTCTGCCAATAATGTTCACTTCCATAGATGAAAATGTTATTCTCTAGAATAATAACCAGTAACATACAAATCTGAGAAATTGTAGTAATATCAAAGATGTTCCCTTGCTTTAGGAACTGCCATATGGCATCAATGCCAAAGTCATTAGGAATGACCATAAAAAGACTTTTGACATCCATTGTTACCATCATCAGATTAGTTTTGTCATTCAAGGACTGAAAACAGTTAAATAACTTATGTAGAATTTGGGGAGTGTCCTTTAATGCAGTTATGGGTCTAGGGAGTGCTGATTCTGTTCTATAAAAATAGATGCTGGCTCTGTTATGCAACCTATCCCATAAACTATAGGACGCATTGGTGGATTACATCTGTCCTTGTGGATTTTCGCCAGGCCATTTATAATTGTGGTCAGAGTATGTATTACCATCAAATAATCATATAAATCCTGCACTATTACTCTGGTCATTAACAAATCATAGAGAGTATCATTCACTTTATTGATCAGTTTGTTCACCTCCCATTTAGAAATTTTCATGTCTTCTTATCATTCAACATATCCAGCATTCTATTGTTGTAATCAGTCCTGTGTAGAACAACAACAGCTCCCCAGATTTCTAGACAGGACTGATTATAACAACTTTTTCAATTATTTTGTGCATGATCAATGCATACATTCTTAGATATGTTTGTTTTGTTAATAATCATTTTTGGTTTATTTATGTATTTTTTATTTTTATGTTTCCTCTCATACAGGGCTATGGTGCCAAAGACATCTGTACCCCACAAACTGCCATGCAATGCCGCTAAGAATTATGTGATCATTCAGGCACTACATCACCACAGGTCTCTTCTTAGAAAAAGGCAGAGGTGACAAGTCCTCCCATGAATGTATCTGAGAGCAGGTGGTCAATGATATTAATGCAGTCGGAGGCCATGGGCATACATATTCCAAAATATCACACTAGGCCAGTGATATGATCAAAGTGGCCAGATATCAGACAGTTGCAATTGCTCATGATCACTGCAGGTGATCTTGCTTCAAAGCCACCATTGACTAAAAGAGAGGAGTTCCTGTCCACTGTCCGAGATCCAGACAGCTTAGCAGAGGGTTCATACAGAATTGTTGATGTTGGGGCTGACATAGAAAACTACACAAGTGTCTCTACTGCAGAACTTCCAGGTATGTAGTATAATTAAATAATTGTCATTGTAGATATAATACCTGAAAAGGTTCACTTGTACCCAGTGTGATTACCCAGTCAGTTAATCAATTAAAAATATTTGCTGAAAAAAGAAACATTAAAATGTTGGCCGATGATGACTAGATGATGCATTTAGTATGTTTACTTGCTTAGCTAATGAATACTGTGGTGGTGGTGCTGCGGTAGCATTGTCGCCTCATAGCAAGACGTTGTCCCATTCGATTCTCAGCTAGAGCGTCTTCTGTGTGGAGGCATACATGAATGGGGCGTGCCTTAGTTGAAGGTTGTGCATCAGGGCTGGTAACCCGGTACGTAAAAATCCACTACCAATCATTAGCGGACCAGAGTTCCGCTGTGGCGACCCCTAACCGGGAAAAGCCGAAAGACACAAACAAACTTGCTTAGCTAATGAATAGGGTAGAGATGCTAATTAAAATGTCCCATTACCTTCTACCCTCTCCAGAACTGCAATAATGTCTATCCTGTACTGCTTTGTTGTTTCTGCCTCAGCAGTTTCACAGGAAGGCCATTCTAAAGATTGACACAATTCATTGTAGAGATATTTCACATTCCCTTTAACCCATTTCCCTTCATCTTCACAGTGCAGTGGTTCTTGTACAGACCATAATTATTAAAAGTTGTTACGTATTTGAATACTCTTTATTCTCTTGGGGTAATTTCAGGTACTGCAACTTCTGCCCAACAAAATGATGGAGGAATTCATCTTCACAATTTTTTATAGTTTTCATTGTGACTTATCACATGATTTGAACTATTATCATACATCTTAACTATCCAGATTTTCACAGAATGCCCAGATTTTGGTTTCATATTTTTGGTCTGTTCCTCATAAAAGTTCTGGATTTATGGCAAATCCCTGAGTACTGAAGTCACTAAATATTTATTTATTTATTTATTTATTTGCAGTTGGTTTACCAGGATAGTCCATTGGGTCAAGAGAACCCGTTTTCAATGGAGTCCTGGGGAGAAAAGCTCCACAAAGCAATACAAGTACGTACATACAGTGTCATGATAAATACAATAATACAAGATATAAAACATATGAGTTGAGTCTTTAGGAAACAGCAAACAATACTCAAAATATTTAAAAAATAAATATAAACTTGAACTTAGGAGTTCAAACAATACTATTCAGAGAGGAGTGATGTTGCTTTACACATTCATAGTGGTTAATTTGAGGAACAGCTTATAAGGTAAAATCAGATAACATGAGTGTGAAGGAAGATGTGAATATCATATTTTATGTGGGGTGGGAGCAGGAGCATTCCCCTTTGGCCTTTTATGAGGGGTGGGAGCAAGAGCATTCCCACTGGGACCTTAGATGCATATGAAGGGATTTTTAAACATGTTATGATTGAGAGTAGTGAATCGATGGTGGGAGTGAGTTCCAGAGGCGAGCTAGGTTAAAGGATAGTAAGTTTTGCCAGGTGGACGAGTTGGTTTGTGTACTTCTAACAGGTTTTGATTGTTAGACCTTAAAGCCCTATTGGGTAGGTGCATCCGGAAGGCGGAGGACAGGGAGGGACAGAGATGGGTTGAGTATGAGCTTGTGGGCTAGAGTTAACTGAGTGTAGTTGAGTTGATTAGGCAACTCAAGCCAGTTTAGTTTTTGTAGAGAGGTGCAGTGGTGGGTGGAGGACCTGTGGCCATTTGCTAATTTAGCGATTTTGTTATAGCATGAAGAAAGTTGTTTTTTTAGAGAGGACTGAAGATTGGTTAGCAGAGGAGCTCCATAGAGAAGGGAGGGGATAAGAAAGGAAGAGGAGAGAGCTTTTAGAGGAACGGTAAGGAATTGATTTTGACGATAGAGCATGCCTAGTTTTGATGGTTTTTTTGATATTTAGTTGTAGATGGGAGTTGAAGTTAAACTGGTTATCAATTTGGACACCAAGTAGCTTGGTTTCAGACACCAGTTCCAAGGATGAGTTATTTTTGCTAGTAATGGAGAATGTATTCGAAAGGGGTAGTTTTTGAGGGGGTAAATACCATTAGTTTTGTTTTGGAGGCATTGAGAGCTAGGTGGTTTATTTTCATCCAGTGTTCAGTAATTGAAAAGCTTCTTGTGTAAGCTTTTGGAGCATAGAGGAGATGTATCAGAGCAGATAATGGTGGAATCATCTGCATATTGGATGATGTTGGAGAAAGGAATGGATTTGTGGAAGTCATTTATAAATATGTTGAAAAGAAGGGGACCTAGAATGGAGCCTTGGGAACTCCGGTACTAAGAAAGGAGGAAGTGGCTTTTTCCATTTTACAGCTTGGAATCTGTTTGATAAATAGCTAGAGAACCAGTTTACGGATGAGGGAGAGAGGTGAAGTTGTGAAAGTTTAGTTAAGAGTAGGTTGTGTGAGATAGTATCAAAGGCTTTAGAGAGGTCAAGTAGTAGGGTGGAGACAATTTGGCCAGAGTCTCGTGCTTTATTAACAGTCTCAAGATAGGAGAGTAGGGCTGTCATAGTGCTATGATTTGGTCTGAACCCGTGTTGAGTAGGGGTTAGAAGGTTATTATCTAAGAGATGTGGTAAGAGTTGGAGTTGGACACACTTTTCTAGGAGTTTAGAAATGGGGACAGGATAGCAATGGGACGGAAATTGTTGACGTTACAGTTTTTTCCTCCTTTATGCAGAGGAATGATGAAGGCCTGTTTCCAGAGTTGGGGCACTGTACATTCATGGATGGAACGGTTAATTAGGATGCTTATAGGATAGGCAATTGCTTCAGCAGCTATACTTAGGAAGTAAGAGGGAATGTTATCAGGTGCATTTGTACATGGCTTCAATTTCTGTATGAGTTTCTTTATAGTAGAAGTGGGTATTGGTTTTAGTGAAAATAGAGCTGAGTGTGGAGAAAGAGAGTTGGAGGTAGGTAAGGATGATGAAGAAGTTGGGGTAGGAGAAGAATTGGAGGATTGGTTGTGAGTAGATGGTAAGGAGGGAGGAGTGATAGTGAAAGGAGTAGAGTTTGCAGGAGAGGGTGGGGGTGAGTTTGATGGTGAGGTGGGACTAAGGAAGGAGGAAGTCAGCTTGCTAATAGATTCAATGAAGAAGGAGTTGAATTGAGTAGCTAAGTCTAAATCAGGGACATTTGGGTCTGGGGTAGGGGTGTGTGGTTTACTGGGATTGAGGAGGGTAGAAATTCCTTTCCAAAACTTTTGAGGATTAGTTTTATTATTGTTTTGGAGTGTAAAAAAGTATTTTTGTCTATCAGAGATAATAAACTTCTTTACTTTATTTCGAAGTGTTTTGTACTCAATATGGTGTTCAGGTGTTTTGTTTTTCTGATATAGTCCCCAGGCTTTGTCTCTGAGGCGCATGGTAGATAGTGTGTTTTTAGTAATCCAGGGGGCAGAGTTATTTTTTATTCTCTTTGTCTGCAGGGGAGCTTGGGAGTCTAGTATTTCTAAGAATGTTGAGTTGAAGTGAGCAACTGCATCATCTAAGGCTAGTGTCCGTAGATTGTTCCAGTTTACTGCTTTTAGAGAGTTTAAAAAGTTTGTTGAGTTAAAGTTTTGTGGTTACGGGTAGTAATGTAATTGTGAGTATGGTGTATGATACAGGGAAGTCTGTGAGTGAAGGTGGGCATGTGATCACCTAAAGGGTCGGGAAGAGTACCACTGTCTGAGAAATTGTGGGGATGTGACACTAGTATCCAATCTAGAATGCTGCCACTGGAGAGTTTTTGATGGGTGTGTAACAGAGTTGATAAGCTGGGAGAAATTGTATAGATTGATATTAAGAGGGGTAGTTGGTGACTGGATGGAGGCCCAGTTAATATTTACATCTCCTAAGATTATGGTTTCATTGCTGATGTTGTTAGAGAGCCAGGAGAGGATATCTTCAAGTGTGGAGATATTCTCTCCTGAGGGATGTAAAGGGATACTACACATATGTTTTTATGTTTGTTAACTTGTAGGAGAGTTATGAGTAATTCAGCGTTGTTAAATTGTGGGATGGGTTTGTTGTAGGGAGTAATTAGTAAGGAAGATGTATATAGGAGGGCTACTCCACCTCCTTTCTTGTGAGATCTGTCTTTTCTAAGAATAGAGTAGTTAGCTGGAACTATTTCAGAATCTTTTATAGAGGGTTTTAGCCATGTTTCTGAGATAGCTAGGATGTCAGGTTTATTGTGCGTGAGCCAGGCATGGAGGGTTGCGACTTTGTTAACTATGCTTTGGGAGTTTATGGCAGTAAGTAATGTAGGTTTGTGTGTGGAGGAGGGGGTAGAGGGGCCTGGGTTAGGATGGATATCACCTGATAAAAGACTGGTAATCAGATGAAAGATAGGGTTGGAAAGGTCATGTAGTAGTTTAATAAGTGGATTTTGTGTTAATGTGGTTGAAAAGGGCTTCTTGGTCGCTATGGGAATGAGGTATTTCTGAGTGGTGAGCAATTTGTATGAGAAGAATAGGAGATGTTTTATAGGGTAAAGATGTGGTGAAATAGAAGAGTGTGAATGTGTTAGAGGGGAACTAAGATGGTTAGTTATGTGATAGAATTGTGTGTTGTGGGGGGTACAGGGTTGGGTGAGGTAGTGAAGATATGAAAGTTTGAGGAGTAGTAATAGTAAGATAGAGATGGATGAAGGTCTCAAGAGCATGTTGATTTTGGTTGTTTTGTTGTATAGTATTGTAATGGTTCTGAATAAGTTTATAGGGTGTGATCATGCAAGATTAGTATGGTAAAAGTTGTGGAAATGGTGGGGAGTATAAGGTATGTGGGGTGGAGGGGTGTGGAAGCTGAAGTAGGTTATAGTGGAGCAGGAAGGTTCAAGTAGTAGAGTGAGAGTTTAGAGTTATGGGTGAAAGATGTGGAAAAGTAGAGGGTGTGGTTAGAGAATGTAATAGGGTGGGGTAGGGCGTGTGTAGGTTGTAGGAGGTTGATTGGTGTGTAGTGAAAGAGGGTGTGGTTAGAGGAGGGATATAGGTAGACGTGCTGGGGGCGG
Source organism: Protopterus annectens (assembly GCF_019279795.1). Taxonomy (NCBI): domain Eukaryota; kingdom Metazoa; phylum Chordata; order Ceratodontiformes; family Protopteridae; genus Protopterus; species Protopterus annectens. The sequence continues at coordinate 1,669,165,226 of NC_056731.1, read as the reverse complement.
GTGGGATTTGGGGGCAGGGTAGGGGGGGAACCAGAAGAGGATTGAGAGCCAATCAGTGGAGCAAGGATTACAGAAGAGTAAGTTGAAGCAGGGTAAGTAGGGCTTCTGGATGTAGTATATATGTATGTGTATAGTAGGTATAGAAGGGTAGTAAGATATAGGAGAGAGAGCGAGAGAAGTAGGAATAAAAACTGAGAAAAGCAAAGAGTGAGTAAAGCAAAAGGCAGAAACAGAGGGGTGGGACGCCCTCTAGTGGCAAAATGCAGAATGCACTAGCCCACTAGGGAAGTTTATGGACTAAAATAGGGTGGAATTAAGGAAGAACTAGAGTAACGCAGGGAGTTAGAAGCGAGTGAGAATGGAGGGGGAGAGTAAGAGGGGTTTAGGCTGCTGGCTGCCCTGGCAGGGAGTTAGCTTTCACAGGCTACAAGCAGGAGTTACAGATTACTTAATTTAGCAGCTGATACACATACTTCTTCAAGTTCCTCTGGGAGATTCCTGGTCCGACTTTCAAAAAAGGGGTCGAGGCAGTAGAGCAATATACTGCTTGAATATCAAATGGATGAAGTAGGTGATTTTGGTTAAGGTGTTTGTGTCCACCCAGGCGAGGTCCCAAGGGTAAAAATGCAGGGGAATGCAACTGGAGATGAGAGAAAAAGGTGGGAGAAATTAGAGGCTATAGTACATAAACACTCCTTAAGTCCTAGTGGTGGTAATAAGGCAGTTATCATAAGCACAATACCAATAAAACATGCAGAGAGAACGCAACACCCAAAAACAAATGACTATAATCACAGTACAAATAAAAAATGCAGAGAGAACGCAACACTCAAGTCAAGTAGCTACTATCACTATAGGCAATGCACATTTGAAAACATATTGCGGACCAAGTCTCAGACGAGCCCACAGCTAAGTTCTACCAGCAATCAATAAGAGAAGGAGCAATGTCGTCTGAACTTTGAAGTACAAACTATAGGCATAACACAGTCAGCGTGCTCTTCATACTGGTAGCGTTTTCACAAAAACATTTACTCAGCGACTAGTACGACCCATCCAAATATCTATTAACACTACATACATCCGCTTGTTTAACAAGAAAATCCTAGATAAGTACAGGTGAAGTAAACAGTTTGGAACTAAACCCAGGTACAGCAGGAGCGATGCCGCACCATATACAGTAGCGACCAACTAGATACAGGAGGAACCGGTCCAAAAGTGGATGTGGTTCAAAAAACCATTAATCTGTAACCTTCACAGAATATTTGCATCAGGCCGCACTCTATTCAGTAGCGACTGCCAAGATGCAAGAGAACAAGTTAAATGTATCTATGGTTAGCGTGAATACAAACGCTGAAATAGTAAGCTTCTAATTGGAGTAAAACACAAGAAGCTCAAATAATAAGCTTTACAGTACATTTACAACAATGTCGCACTAGATCCAGTAGCGACGACTGAACACATGTGAAACTGGACAAAGTTTAACTGAAAAGTAAGCGTTTCATGAAGGCGTCCTCACCTTTACAAATGAACCGGTATAGCTCAAATAATAAGCTTCACAGTAATTTACAACAATGTCGCACTATATACAGTGGCGACGACTGAAAACAAGTGAAACTGGACAAAGCTTAACTGAAAAGTAAGCGTTTCATGAAGGCGTCCTCACCTTTACAAACAGAGCCGGTATAGCTCAAATAGTAAGCTTCACAGTACATTTAGAACAATGTCGCACTATATTCAGTAGCGACGACTGAACACAAGTGAAACTGGACAAAGCTTAATACCAAAAACACTGAAAAGGAGCGTTTCATGAAGGCGTCCTCACTTTTACAAAAAGAGCCAGTATAGCGTGGCTATGTTAGGCTAATTAACACAATCTAAAGAGAATAGTACTTGGTAAAACGCTGTAAAGTACCCAGCAGTCAGCTTACTGTAGCGTGGCAATGATTGGTTATTAACACAAAATAAAGAGAAAAACTCCATAAAACACTATGCAGTACACAGCAGATAACTTACTATAGGGGCGCACTCCTAGCCAGGGACACACCGCAGCAGAGGATGAGTAGGAATCAAAGATGGCGCCCTAAGGGTAAGGAGGGATTTTATCAATTCTAGGCGGATGTTGAGGGAGGGAGGGGAGGAGCAGGGATGTTGGCTGGCAGGAAAACACCGGAAGGACTAGATTCCTGCAGAGTAAGAGGAAAAGAAAAAAAACACGAGGGAATAGTGCAGGCAAGGGAGTGAGGAGATAAAGGCTAAAATAAGGCTAGGTGGCAGTGGATAGAGATAGCATGGTAATATGTAAGGCAAGACAGAGGCAGGAAAAAGTAAGGGGGAGTGGGAGAGTGGGAAGAGGGAAGTGAGCAATACAGCTTGGTGAGAAGAAGAAACAAAAACAGACCCACAGGTAAAGGCAGGAAGCAAAAGAGGAGGGAGTAGAGCGTAGGAGAACCAGAAGAGGATTGAGAGCCAATCAGTGGAGCAAGGATTACAGAAGAGTAAGTTGAAGCAGGGTAAGTAGGGCTTCTGGATGTAGTATATATGTATGTGTATAGTAGGTATAGAAGGGTAGTAAGATATAGGAGAGAGAGCGAGAGAAGTAGGAATAAAAACTGAGAAAAGCAAAGAGTGAGTAAAGCAAAAGGCAGAAACAGAGGGGTGGGACGCCCTCTAGTGGCAAAATGCAGAATGCACTAGCCCACTAGGGAAGTTTATGGACTAAAATAGGGTGGAATTAAGGAAGAACTAGAGTAACGCAGGGAGTTAGAAGCGAGTGAGAATGGAGGGGGAGAGTAAGAGGGGTTTAGGCTGCTGGCTGCCCTGGCAGGGAGTTAGCTTTCACAGGCTACAAGCAGGAGTTACAGATTACTTAATTTAGCAGCTGATACACATACTTCTTCAAGTTCCTCTGGGAGATTCCTGGTCCGACTTTCAAAAAAGGGGTCGAGGCAGTAGAGCAATATACTGCTTGAATATCAAATGGATGAAGTAGGTGATTTTGGTTAAGGTGTTTGTGTCCACCCAGGCGAGGTCCCAAGGGTAAAAATGCAGGGGAATGCAATTCTTCAAGTTCCTCTGGGAGATTCCTGGTCCGACTTTCAAAAAAGGGGTCGAGGCAGTAGAGCAATATACTGCTTGAATATCAAATGGATGAAGTAGGTGATTTTGGTTAAGGTGTTTGTGTCCACCCAGGCGAGGTCCCAAGGGTAAAATGCAGGGAATGCAATTCTTCAAGTTCCTCTGGGAGATTCCTGGTCCGACTTTCAAAAAAGGGGTCGAGGCAGTAGAGCAATATACTGCTTGAATATCAAATGGATGAAGTAGGTGATTTTGGTTAAGGTGTTTGTGTCCACCCAGGCGAGGTCCCAAGGGTAAAAATGCAGGGGAATGCAATTCTTCAAGTTCCTCTGGGAGATTCCTGGTCCGACTTTCAAAAGGGGTCGAGGCAGTAGAGCAATATACTGCTTGAATATCAAATGGATGAAGTAGGTGATTTTGGTTAAGGTGTTTGTGTCCACCCAGGCGAGGTCCCAAGGGTAAAAATGCAGGGGAATGCAATTCTTCAAGTTCCTCTGGGAGATTCCTGGTCCGACTTTCAAAAAAGGGGTCGAGGCAGTAGAGCAATATACTGCTTGAATATCAAATGGATGAAGTAGGTGATTTTGGTTAAGGTGTTTGTGTCCACCCAGGCGAGGTCCCAAGGGTAAAATGCAGGGAATGCAATTCTTCAAGTTCCTCTGGGAGATTCCTGGTCCGACTTTCAAAAAAGGGGTCGAGGCAGTAGAGCAATATACTGCTTGAATATCAAATGGATGAAGTAGGTGATTTTGGTTAAGGTGTTTGTGTCCACCCAGGCGAGGTCCCAAGGGTAAAAATGCAGGGGAATGCAATATAGGGGCGCACTCCTAGCCAGGGACACACCGCAGCAGAGGATGAGTAGGACAGACATCTGAGCTACAGATTTTATAGCCTTCAATGCAAAAACTGTTATTCTAGCAGCTTTCTAAGTTTATAAAAACAGTATTAAAATCTGTTTTTGATGTTGATTCATTGTCCTCCATTTATTTTTGGAGTTGTCCAGTATTCCTGAACTAAGAGATTGAGAGGTGTGACTGTTGTCCAATAATCTTGTCTCCTTCATTTATTTAAAATAAGCCATAACTGTTTATAAGGAAACATAACTTACTAATCATAAATATATACATTTCTAAATGTATAAATAAATGACTACAGCGATTTTTTGGCATTAGTCCAAAAGAAGAATGAATTGAAAGATTTGATTACTCCTACAAACATGACTACTGGTATGCTTGTTTTAACATTATAAGGTAATTATGAGCCAGGTGTATTGTCATTGGCATTTATTACATTCCAGAAATAAAACATTTGGTGTCTGGATTTTAACACTTCTGGATGTAATAGGTATATATATTCTCTGTTTTCCCATCACACCAGCCACTACAGTCATCTGTAGCTTACATCATTAAATATAAATTCATAAAGATTGTTAATCATGTTGTGTCCATAGTGGAAGCTGCCCTTAAAAACAACTGCTGTTCTTAAAGTGAATCCCTCAGGCATCTAAAGATGTGCAGTGCTGTACTTTACTTGGTTTACAGGAACATTCATTATATATTTTCTGGTTTTATTAAATTGAACACATCCTTCCTCAAGTAAGAATATAGTAAGAATATCTTAAGAATATAGAAAGAAATTACTGTGTAAGCTTAGCTAATTCATCTAATGCTATTGCCATAGTAAAGGTTGATGTCAAAATGCCATTTATACAATAAATTAAAAAGGAATGCTGAAGGCCTTAAAATAGTAAGAAGAAATGTATGTAGTTTGCAATGGACATTGTCCTAATGTCAGTATTTGTCATGGCTTACAACTGTTTAGTCATAGTTCAACAAATTAGTTATATTTAGGTTCATAGGTTCATAGGTTCATACTAGGCTATCTGCCCTAGGGCATTTATAAGCCTAGCCAGAATGTGTTTGGCTTTCGCCACCCATTTTAAATTTATTTTGCTATGCCCTTTTTCGAGGTTAGTATACTGTGCCTCTGTCTAACAGTGACACAGAAGTGATACCCGGGGTAAACCTACGATCTCCCATCCACTCATCAAGATTCCTCTTGAAGAGAGTCAGTGAGGGACTCTGCCTAACCTGGACTGGGATTTTATTCCAGAGTGAAGGAAGCCTCTGGGTTATGAATCTGTCCTTCCAGCATGTCCTATTTATTTCAGTGCTGAGGTTCAAGTCTCTCGAGCGCGTAGCTCGACGGGATTTGGATTTTCTGAGGTGCAGCATGTCCATTAATTCTGGGCTGGACATGGCTTTATACATCAGGCACAGATCGCCTCTGAACAGGCGGTATGCCACTGAGTAGAGCTGGAGTTTCTTTAACCGGGCAGCATATGGCATCTGTTTGAGCCCTTTGATCCACTTGGTGAGGTACTTTTGGGGTCTTTCCAGTTGCTGCAGGTGTCTGGTAATATACATCCCAAAAGAGGCATTGTACTCAATTATGGGCCTAATGAGGGATGAGTAAAGAGGCCTGATGACCTCCCCTGATCTAGATGTGAATCCCTTCATGATTAGGTGGGCTATATAAAATGTTTTTCTAACCACTTTGGCCACGTGGTTGTCAAATGAGAGATTGCTATCAACTTGGGTCCCCAGGTCCCTAATTACTTCTTCTGTACTTAATGGATTACCACCTATGTGGTAATTTGTGGGCACTTTGTTTTTGCCAAAGGGGATGACTATACACTTTTTGGCATTTAGCTTGAGGCCATGGCTCTGGCACCAGTTGTCTGTTTCTATGAGGCCCTTTTGGAGGATGCTTGTGTCAGCTGGAGAATCGATTATGGTGCCCAGTTTTCAGTCATCTGCGAACTTGGTCAGCCACAGTCCATCCGTGTTGGCCTGTACCACCGAGAAATATATACCGAACAAGAGAGGTCCCAGGACTGAGTCTTGTGGGACACCACCTGTAACTGGTTTGGAGTCTGACATGGCTCCAGCAATTCTAACCATGTGGGTTCTGTCCTTGAGCCAGTTTGCAATCCATCTAGTGACATAGGGGTTTATATTTAAGCTGGTGAGCTTATCTATAATGCCCGAGTGGGGTATTGTATCGAAGGCTTTTGCGAGGTCCAGGTAGGCTGTGTGGACCACCTTCCCCTCGTCAATGGCCTTGGTGACTGTTTCAAAGAAATCAACCAGGTTTAAGAGGCAGGATCTGCCCTTAACAAAGCCAAACTGGGTAGGATCCAGTGTCTGTAGGTCCCCAATATCTTTATTTATGAGGTCCATGATGATCCTTTCCATAGCTTTGCAGACCAAGCTAGTCAGGCTTATGGGGCGATAGTTTCCAGGATCCGTTGAGGCACCACCTTTATGGAGAGAGACCACTGTTGCTGTACACCACTCTTTGGGCACATATCCTGTAGTAAGGCTGAGATTGAACAGTAGTTTTATGTTTGGGTTTAGCTCTTCTTCGAGTTCATGTAGGACGCAGCCCGGGACACCGTCTGGTCCAATTGATGCTGTGTTTTTTGCTTTGGAGAGGGTGGCTCTTACCTGAGCATCTGAGATGTCAGGGGGGCAGCACTCTGCTGGGACAGATATTTTCCCCTTTTGGTGGGGAGGGAGGGGAGAAGTTTGCACCGAACCTGTCAGCTAGGATGTTGGCAATGTCTGTGGGTTCAATGTATTTTTTGTCATTTTGGACTAATTCTGAGCATATCTGGGAATTCCCACCCAGGTTCCTAACATAACTAAAGAAAGCTTTGTGATTATCCTTTGTGTCCTGTGCAATTTTTCTCTCGAAGCTGGCCTTAGACAATTTTATGAGTGCCCGTAGTTTTTTGCTAATACTGATCAGTGATGCCTTCTCTTTTTGGGATTTTGCTCTATCATTTAGTAGCTTCCTCCTTCTATTGTATAGTTTGTTTATGGCTGGGGTCCACCAGATAGGACGTCTGCCTTTGGAGGATTGGGTCTTGGTTTTATTTGGGATTGCATGATCCATGCATTCCTGCAGGTGTTCATAGAATGCGTTTATAAAGGATTCTGTGGTCTGGGCCATATTTTCCACAGGCCCGGGGGCTTTGAAGGATTCCACCTCAGTTTTGAGGAGTGTGAAATTTGCTTTAGAGAAGTTTTTCACTGTGGTTTACTGGGCAGGGGGTGGGGTCGGGATGTGAATATCCAGTGAGATTAGTTTATGGTCTGATCTTACCAGTGAGGGATACACTTCTGGTCTGGACCATAGAGTCCCCATGTTGGTGATGATCAGGTCCAGTATGTTTTCCCCTCTTGTGGGAGTGGTAACAAGTTGTTTCATAGCATTTGAGTTTATAAATTCTAGGAACCTTTGGGCTAGGGTGTTGGAGCTAGAGTAATGCTCCCAGTCTATGTTTGGGTAGTTGAAGTCACCCAATATAATGGTGTTTGGAGAGACCTTCATATTTTCCAGTGTTCTCAGGAAGGCTGAGTGGGGTTCCTGGGTTTGGGAGGGTAGTCTGTAGCAGTCTATAAACTGGAAGGCAGTTTTACCCACTGTTAGTTGCACATGGATAGTCTCTGATGCTTCGTGCTTTGCCACCAACCTAGAGGTGTGGGTATCTTTGATGAATATCGATACTCCCCCTCCTTTTGTGGTTCGGTCCAAGTTTTGGGGCCGAAAAGCATGGTATGAGGTATAACCTGGTAGTGCTGGGGTGCTCTCAGGAGCCTTGAACCAGGTTTCTGTTACTGCACAGATATCGATGTTCTCCATGCTAAGGAGAGTTTTGAGTGCGTGCATCTTGAGGTTTAGACTTCTGGCATTGAGTAGCATTACTCTTAGTTTCTTATCCCTTGTGATACCTATGGAGGTGGGTTTGTCTTTTGAGCCTTGCCTAAAAAAGGCAGTATGGGGGTAGCAAGAGCCTTTGCCAATATCTGAAAGCCCAGGGGTGACAGGTGCAAGCTGTCCCTAGCGAAGCATCGTGGCTTGTCGAGCATATCATCCCAAGCTGACAGGCATTGGATCCCCTTTGAATGACACCAGTACTTAAGCCAATTGTTGAAATTGATCATCTTGTCTTCATATTGTGGCATCATTCTTGGTGAGGGTAAGATGCTACTCAAGGTCAGGGTCATACTGGCCTGGGCTACATGCTCAGAGAGCTTTTTTATGTCTCTTTTTATGTAGTCCAGGGAGGAACGTCTCAGGTCATTCACGCCAGCATGGACAATGACTGAGTCATATTTGTACTTGCCTTGGAGTGACCTGAGTGCTTGTGTTATGTGGCGGATCCTAGCGCCCGATAGGCTGCTCACCATGACCCTCTCCTTGTTCAGCCTGGTGAGCAGGACGTCAGTGTGCCTGACGATAGAGTCACCTATTACAAGTGTATCAGGTGTGTTGTTTAGTCTTAAGGGCTGTGACTGTTCGGCACACTGGCTTTGTGAGATATGTGTTGCACGTGTTTTGTTTTGGGGTAGCAGTTGCTTGGGTGTCTGCTTTGGAGGTCTCTGCTGCTTAGGCAGATCTTTATTTAGAGCCTCCAAGTATGTTTTTGTGTGATTATGTGTTTGGTTTGCTGTCGTGGTAGGTCTATGTGAGACTGGAATTGTAGTGAGTGTGGTTTCCTTCTCCTCCTGACTGGTTATGCCAGTACTGAGTTGAGAGAGCTTAGCCTCCAGTTTGACTATATGGTTGCATCTCTCACATGTGTTGGAATTTGTTGGGAGGAGGAGAGGGTTGTCTGTGTACATGAGGCAGTTGTAACATTGCCTCAAGATTCCCAGATTCACCAGCTGGACCGGATAGGAGATTGACAACTGACATTTGGACATGCTAGAATAATATTGGGAATTCCTTAATAATTGAAAACAAGGGCCAGTGGGGAGTGAGGGTGTAGTGCTTTTAATTTTTAGTGCTGACTTATATAATTGCTTTAGTGAGCAAGTTCCAGGTAACTTAAGTGCAATGTGTTACAGGTAACTTAAATGCAAAAACAACAAACAGTAACTTTCTTTCAAGTGAAACAAGGAAATAAGTACAGTAAGCAATGCAGATATCACTAGTGATCCACAGAATCGCTGCAAAGCCACGTATTAGGTGGAATTAGCGTTCCAGGGAAATAACAAGCAAACAAACAACAAGCATATAAACAAAGCTAGATTCAGCAGGCCTGGATCTAGTCTATGCTACAGCAAACAAGGTGTACCAATTTCAGTAATATACAGTTCAAATATTCAGGCACTATAAACCTTTAACCAGAAATTCCCAGCTCAAAAGGGCAGAGTCCAGCCTCTTCTCCCACAAGAGTGCAGACCACGAACCTTCTTAATGTAAAATAACTGGCCTGAAGCCCAAGTGCTTGAACCAGAACTAATACACTTTAAGAATAACAGACACTGGGCTCTCAATCAGCAGTTCCCAACTTAGAAGGATGAAAGCTACCTGTCCTGCCACCACAGTGCATGCCACAAACCTTCCTAATGTAAAACAACTGGTCTGAAGCCCAAGTGCTTAATCCAAAAGACTTAGAATGATAGCTACACTTTAATCAAGTTACTACCAAGCAGTATAAATACAATTGAATACTTTAGAGAATGCCTGGATTAGTGCTCAAGTTACACAAACAAAGCTAGATCCAGCAGGCCTGAATCCAGTCTATGCCACAGCAAACAAGGCGCACCAACTTCAGTAAGAAGCAGTTCAGATATGCATGCACTATAAGCCTTTAACCAGAAATTTCCAGCTCAGAAGGGCAGAGTCCAGCCTCTCCTCCCACAAGAGTGCAGACCACAAACCCTCTTAATGTAAAATAACTGGCCTGAAAGCCCAAGTGCTTAAACCAGAATTAATACACTTTTAGAATAACAGACACTGAGCCCTCAATCAGCAGTTCCCAACCTAGAAGGATGTAAGCTACCTGTTCTGCCACTACAGTGCAGACCACAAACCCTCTCAGTGCAAAACAATTGGTCACAAGCCCAAGTGTTTAAACCAAAAGGTTTAGAATGAGTTACATCAAGCAGTAATAAATACAATTGTGTACTTTTAAGATGATGCAAAAGTAAAATAAAGTAGGTAGAAACACAAGTACAGTAAAAGCAGATAATTTTTTTTTTTCTGAACAAGTGCTGAGATCAAAGAAACAGATTTGAGTGCTGAAACTAGAAAACTGGCTAGTTATAAGAAAAAAACAAACTAAGCTAGAAGGCTTCCCTCCAACACAGAAGGGCTTGGGGGCTCAGAAGCCTACAAATAGTCTATACCACTTAACAGGAAAGGCAGGAAACAAGCTTATTTTTTTTCCCAGATGCTCTCTTTGTACACAGTAGGAGTGCTTGAAATCAGAATATGATCTCACTGCACTCAGTTGAGTGAGCAAATGAGATGGGCCCAGAAGGAGTATCCAAACACAAATTTACAAGAGGGGCGGGCAGTTTCCAAGGCCACTAAGATTAACACCAAAACAAAAACAGGGAGGGTGGGTTGGAATAACTGAAGAGCAGAGTCAAAACTTCCAGTTCAGTTAATATTCTTGCAACACAGTTAAAATCAATTTAAATACTGTATTTTTTTTGAAAAAAAGTGCAGATAAAGGTACTTAAATTCTCTTATACATCCAGTTGAATACAGCAAGTTCTTAGCCGGCCAAAGCTGAGGTTTTTAAGCAGAAAATATTTCACACTGTACCACTTAAATAGGCAAGGACAGGAAATCAAAGAATGTGGCTACCCCCACACCTGTAATAACTAGCAAATAACAAAATTCAGCAAACACTGACTAACTTCCAGTTCAATTAATATTCCTGCAACACAGTTAAAATCAATTTAAATACTGTATTTTTGGAAAAAAAAGTGCAGATAAAGGTACTTAAATTCTCTTATACGTCCAGTTGAATACAGCAAATTCGTAGCCGGCCAAAGCTGAGGTTTTTAAGCAGAAAATATTTCACACTTTACCACTTAAATAAGCAAGGACAGGAAATCAAAGAATGTGGCTACCCCCACACCTGTAATTACTAGCAAATAACAAAATTCAGCAAACACTGACTAACTTCCAGTTCAGTTAATATTCCTGCAACACAGTTAAAATCAATTTAAATACTGTATTTTTAAAAAAAAAAAAAAGTGCAGATAAAGGTTCTTAAATTCTCTTATACATCCAGCTGAATACAGCACGTTCTTAGCCGGCCAAAGCTGAGGTTTTTAAGCAGAAAATATTTCACACTGTACCACTTAAATAGGCAAGGACAGGAAATCAAAGAATGTGGCTACCCCTACCCCCACACCTGTAATTACTAACAAATAACAAAATTCAGCAAATACTGACTAACTTCCAGTTCAGTTAATATTCCTGCAACACAGTTAAAATCAATTTAAATACTGTATTTTTTTTTTTAAAAAGTGCAGATAAAGGTACTTAAATTCTCTTATACGTCCAGTTGAATACAGCAAGTTCTTAGCCGGCCAAAGCTGAGGTTTTTAAGCAGAAAATATTTCACACTGTACCACTTAAATAGGCAAGGACAGGAAATCAAAGAATGTGGCTACCCCCACACCTGTAATTACTAGCAAATAACAAAATTCAGCAAACACTGACTAACTTCCAGTTCAGTTAATATTCCTGCAACACAGTTAAAATCAATTTAAATACTGTATTTTTTTTAAACAAAAAGTGCAGATAAAGGTACTTAAATTCTCTTATACGTCCAGTTGAATACAGCAAGTTCTTAGCCGGCCAAAGCTGAGGTTTTTAAGCAGAAAATATTTCACACTGTACCACTTAAATAGGCAAGGACAGGAAATCAAAGAATGTGGCTACCCCCACACCTGTAATTACTAGCAAATAACAAAATTCAGCAAACACTGACTAACTTCCAGTTCAGTTAATATTCCTGCAACACAGTTAAAATCAATTTAAATACTGTATTTTTTGAAAATAAAAGTGCAGATAAAGGTACTTAAATTCTCTTATACGTCCAGTTGAATACAGCAAGTTCTTAGCCGGCCAAGGCTGAGGTTTTTAAGTTTTGCTTCCCTATCTATTATATCAGGCCAGACAAAGGATTACCCATGTAATCCTAAAGCCTAACATTAACAGGTACTTTAAAAGTGTAACCACGTTTAATCCGTTTCATAGCAAAACCATCCACTGGTTGCTATGAATGAATGAATAAATGCTGCAGTACATGAGCATATCAGGATTGCCCCCGACTTAACTTATAATGTTAAGCAATCATTAACTTTTAAAAATTATCACACCAGTTAGCTTTATTTTGTAATTACTGAGATGTAACAAGTAGATTGTTACAATATCTAACATATTTTTTCAAACACTTGGCAACTAGAAAACGTCTCCTAGACAATTGTTGAAAACAATGGTTGCAATATGAATGAAAGAATCAAATAAAATGAAAACAAAATATGCAAACATCAATTCACCAAAACAGGCCAACATAGCATTAAAATTATATCATGCAAAAGTAGCCGCATACTTCAATGGCATAGACATTTTTGTGAGGAGACAAGCCCTTTGTGCTCCCTTATGGGGTTTTAGCCTCCTATCCCAAGTCGCATTAAAATTTTCTCTGAGGAGAAAGGAAAACATGTTCCATTTAAGCCAAGTTGTGCTGTTTCTCAGTAAGTATATAATCTTGGGGTTGCAATATATTTTCTCAGTAGGTATATAGTCTTGGTGTTGCAATATATTAGTAACCACAGTGTGAATCCTAATATTTTAAACCACCTGTGGCATTGCTCAAGTTTTTACAGTGTAAAAGCTTGACTGCATTTAGTGCAACTCCAAAATAAAAGAAAAGTAAAAGCAAAAGAAAAAAATATATATAAATGCATATAGATTGATTGATTGACTGATCCTCTGCACTGCACACCTTTAGTACAACTGATGTCCAAAACATTCCAGATCAATGATGCCATAATCCCTCTTCTACCATGGTGATTTCAATACAAGCATTTCAAACAACACACCATCCTTACGCAAGTAAGACTTGGAACCAAGATCAGCATTTTGCTCATGCTCTGTTTATTTTTTAAACACCTTTATGGAATTATCATTTGTGACATATGCAAATTTACTTTTATACAAAACTAATCTAATTGTATTCAATTAACATTAACAAACACTGTACTTCACATATATTGCTAGATATCATATAACCTAAGCAATACATAAATTATTCAATTCTTGCCCTTTTTTAAATAGGAAACATCTTTATTATGGTGTTTATTAGTCTGATTTCTGCAGTATACTGTCAGACATATAGCATGGCAGATGCTACAGTACTACTATTACAACATGCTAGTTATGAGTACTGCAAAACTTTTTATTTATAGAGTGTCTCTTCATGACATCATAAGGTATGGATTATTACCAATAAGGCAAATAACACTTGATGCATGACACATAGTCCTGCGGCAGGAATGATTTAATATGGTAGCTCTAGTGATTCTCATTAAAATGATAAAGCATGTGGTAGAAATCATTCAGGTATTACTATATTGTCCCACTGACTTGATATGTAGCCTGACAGAGTAATGCAAGCGATTGCAGTTACCAATTTTTTGCACTGTTTTTTGACATGGTATTTTCTGAAGGCTGATTGGCTGTCATGTGATGTCTTCCACTCTGTGTGTCTTCTGTTTGTTTGTAACTCACATAGGGCATAGAGGATAGTCATGTACTAATAATGAAGGATGAATCATGACAAAAAAGAGCAGAATTCTAGTTATTTTAACAGGTGGTTACCATGATGCAAAATCCAAACCTCTACAAAGGCAGTTGTCTCTGAGTTGGAACCACCCAGCATAATTTATTTTATTTGCACTTTTTTGACTAGATTAGTCACACAACACCAATGGCCTCTTTTCAGGGGAGATCCAAGGTGGTATTCATACTAACTAGAATAAACTTGGTCAGGAAACCAGGGAACTTCCACTAAAAGTGCCATAGGATCTTTTATATCTACCTGAGCTACTACCAACAGCTCTTTTTCGTTTTGAATACATCTCTGCTGTGCATTTGCAAATGGTCTGGACTCATAGGCAACTTAATCCACTTTTTTATATGATGACAGTACCAAAAAAATTCTGATTGACATTAATTTTTCAGTATTTTAAAGCTATTTCCTGTTCACGGCTCATTTTCCAGTCTACATACGCCTGCAGTAGCTTTAATAGAAGTATGATTATCTCAAGTATATTAGATACAACCTTTGCAAAATGCTGCATCATTCCTACAAACCTCTATAATGACTGCTTGCCTTTTGGCTCCCTATTACGCTGTCGCAGATGCAGGTTGTCGAATGTGTCTTTGTTGAACTGAAAAGCGCAAAAAGGCAAAATAGCGAAGCAGCTTTTCAGCTAATTCTTTCCCTGGGAAAGAATTAGTTTGGCCGCTTTCACTACTTTGCCTTTTCAGCATTGTAGTGCAATCTCGGAGTTGGTATATTTAAGTAGGGGGAGTGTGGGGTGCGAAGCCTCCCACATTATGTAATGTTTTATATATATATATATATATTTTTTTTTTTTTCTCGGAACAGCGATTTTTTTTCCCTTTGAAAAAAAGTGCTGTTCTGAGGTTTCGACGTTGTAAGCTTTTGCTTACATGGGGTCAGTTATGTGTCGTTCCCTCTTCTGAGCATGTGGTGTCATAATATAGACCCTGTCTTTTGCATCTAGCATTTTCACAACTGTTCTAACTTTTTCTTTATCAGTTCTTATTTAAGTTGATATTGTGCAGTCTTGAGCTATTCATCATCTGTATCAGTTAATTCTCTTCTTCTGCCTGACCCCACATTAATAAATTATTTTATGATTGTACAACCTCCCAAACCTTCAGTTAATCATGCAACAGCTCTTCAGAATACTTCTGATTCTGCTACAGTACTATATGGAGGTCTAAGGAAAATAGTATAAATAAAACAATATTGTTGACTGTACAGTTTAGAGCTTTCTTCTTGTAATTTTATCTACCATAATGTCTAGTTTCTGTGTCATACTAAAGCAAACTTATATATTTGGCTTTATTGAGACTACATCAGCTGTAAGCAATGGGTGATGCCTCTTTTTAATCACCTTATTCAGATCATATAGATCAATACAATTGTAAATCTTGTCTTGCTTTAGAAACGTAATCATAATATTTACTCCTTGTTTGCTTATTAAAGACACTGAGCTTCCATTTACTTCAATTTCTTTTCTGTTCTACTCCTGAGAGCTACTGGCACTTTTCTTGGAGGTATAGTAACTGGTACAGCATCGTGGTTTATTTACCCTTCTGGCAAACTTGCTCAGCCTGTAAATGAGTCGTCATACTCATGAAGGACAGCTTTTATATACTGTATAGGGTGATTTTCTTTACAGTTCCAAAAACGCTTCGGTTCCCTTAAACTAAAATTCCATTATGCTAGGTGAATTAGCTTGAGTACTACCAAATGAAAAAGAATATCCTATGTCTTATATTTATATTCATATGTAAGTAACTTTCATGGGTTCATAGCTTCATAGGAGGTTACAAGGCTAATGGCCCTAGGGTCTTTACAAGCCTAGCCATGTAAAAACCTGAGTACCCTTATTGACCATAGTTAGATGGTAGTTGTTAGCACAGTGATTTTGTGATCAGCACTGACTTCCCCTGTCCATGAGGGACACAGGTGCCACCCCCGGGATGAATGTACCCATCCAGTTGTCAAGGTTACACTTGAATACGGTCATTGAGGAGCTCTGCTTCACATGGAGTGGGAGCTTATTCCAGAGGAATGGCAATCACTGGGAGATATGTCTGTCTCTCCAACATGTTCTGTTTATGTCACAGCTAGGTTGAGATCCCTGTGCAAATTGTTCTTGTCCCATTTGATTTGCAGATGTGAGCATTTCCATCAGGGTGGGGTCAGAGACTGCTCTGTAGGCCAGGCAGAGGTCACCTCTCATCAGCTTGTATAACACAGACACAGTGACAGGGCTTTCAGTCTTTCCATGTATGTCATGTTTTGGAGGACCTGGATTCTCTTGGTCAGAAACCACTGTGGTCTCTCCAGTTGCTGCAGGTGTCTTGTGAGGTACATACAGAAGGGAGCATTGTACTCAATTAGTAATCTGATAAGGATCAAGTAGAGTGGAGCTATGACATCCCTGGTCTTGGATGCGATGCCCTTATTTATGAGATGTGCAATGTAGAACGCTTTTCTTATCACTATGGACACATAGTGATTGCAGTTTAGATTCCTATCAACCTGTGTTCCTAAGTCTCACACCACTGAGTTGAGCTTAGAGGGGTGCTAGCTATATCATAATTAGCAGGGGTTACTTCTTTACCAAAGTGGGTAATGAGGCATTTTTTGCATTACATTTTAGTCGGTGAGTTTGGCACTAATCATTTGTCTCTGTCAGCCCTTCTTGTAATATATTAACATAATTGGAGGACTCTATGATTGTGTGCAAGAGACCAGATGGAAGGGAAGTAAGGCCAGGTGTATAGGAGGTGGGTTCAAATTGTTCTATCATGGTGTGGATGGCAGGAAAAATGAGGCAGGGGTTATCCTAAAGGAACAGTATGCCAAGAGTGTTTGGGAGGTGAAGAGAGTGTCTGATAGAGTGATGTTTATGAAGCTTGAAATTGATGGTGTAATGATGAATGTTGTTAGTGCATATGCTCCACAAGTTGGGTGTGCAATGGATGAGAAAGAAAAATGTTGGAGTGAGTTGGATGAAGTGGTGGTGAGTGTACCCAGGGGTGAGAGACTAGTGATTGGAGCAGACTTCAATGGGCATGTTGGTGAAGTGAACAGAGGGGATGAGGAAGTGATGGGTAGGTATGGTATTAAGGAGAGGAATGCAGAAGGTCAGATGATTGTGGATTTTGCAAAAAGGATGGACATGGCTGTGGTGAATACATATTTTAAGAAGAGGGAGGAGCATAGGGCAATGTACAAGAGTGGAGGAAGATGCACACAGGTGGATTATATCCTATGTAGGAGGGCCAGTCTGAAGGAGATTGGAGACTGTAAAGTGGTGACAGGGGAAAGTGTAGTTAAGCAGCATAGAATGGTGGTCTGTAGGATGACATTGGTAATCAAGAAGAGGAGAAGGAGTGTGAAAGCAGTGCCAAGGATTAAATGGTGGAAGTTAAAAAAGGGTGATTGTGAGGTGGAGTTCAGGGAAGAGTTAAGACAGGCACTGGGAGGCAGTGAAGAGTTACCGAATAGCTGGGTAACTACAGCAGAGCTAGTAAGGGAGACTGCTAGAAATGTGCTTGGTGTGACATCTGGACAGAGGAAGGAAGACAGTGAGACCTGGTGGTGGAATGAGGAAGTACAATGCACAGTATACAGAGGAAGAGGCTGGTGAAGAATAAGTGGGATTGTCAAAGAGATGAAGAAAGTAAACATGAGTATTAGGAGATGAGACTCATGGCAAAGAGAGAGGTTGCCAAGGCTAAGGATAAGGCATATGGAGAGTTGTATGAGAGATTGGACACTAAAGAGGGAGAAAAGGACCTGCACCAATTGGCTAGACAGAGGGACAGATCTGGGAAAGATGTGCAGCAGGTAAGGGTGATAAAGGATAGTGAGGGAAACATACTCACAAGCAAGGAGAGTGTGTTGAGTAGATGGAAAGCGTACTTTGAAGGGCTGATGAATGAAGAGAATGAGAGAGAGAAGGTTGGATGATGTGGGGATAGTGAATCAGGAAGTGAAACAGAATAGCAAGGAGGAAGTAAGGACAGCTATGAAGAGGATGAAGAATGGAAAGGCTGTTGGCCCAGATGACATACCAGTGGAAACATGGAGGTGCTTAGGAGAAATTGCAGTGGAATTTTTAACCAGATTGTTTAATGAAATTTTGGAAAGTCAGAGGATGCCTGAGGAGTGGAAAAAAAGTGTTTTGGTACCTATCTTAAGAATAAGGGTGATGTGCAGAGCTGCAGTAACTACAGAGGGATAAAACTGATCAGTCACAGCTAGAAGTTATGGGAAAGAGTAGTGGAAGCTAGGTTAAGAAGGGAGGTGATGATTAGTGATCAGCAGTATGGTTTCATGCCAGGAAAGAGCACTACAGATGCAATGTTTGCTCTGAGAGTGTTGTTGGAGAAATACAGAGAAGGTCAGAAGGAGTTGCATTGTGTCTTTGTGGACTTAGAGAAAGCATATGACAGGATGCCTAGAGAGGAGTTGTGGTATTGTATGAGGAAGTCGGGAGTGGCAGAGAAGTATGTAAGAGTGGTACAGGATATGTACGAGGGTAGTGTGACATTGGTGAGGACTGCGGTGGGAGTGACAGATACATTTAAGGTGGAGGTGGGATTACATCAAGGATCAGCTTTGAGCCCTTTCTTATTTGCAACGGTGATGGACAGGTTGACAGATGAGATCAGACAGGAGGCCCCATGGACTATGATGTTTGCAGATGACATTGTGATATGTAGTGAGAGTAGAGACCAGGTTGAGGAGACCCTGGAGAGGTGGAGGTATGCTTTAGAGAGGAATGAAGGTCAGCAGGGCTAAAACAGAATATATGTGTGTAAATGAGAGGGAGGGTAAAAGAATGGTGAGGATGCAGGGAGTAGAGTTGGTAAAGGTGGATGAGTTTAAGTACTTGGGATCAACAGTTCAGAGTAATGGTGAGTATGAAAGAGAGGTGAAGAAGAGAGTACAGGCAGGGTGGAGAAGAGTGTCAGGAGTGATTTGTGGCAGACGGGTACCAGTAAGAGTGAACGGGAAGGTCTACAAGAGGGTAATGAGACCAGCTATGTTATATGGGTTGGAGATGGTGGCATTGACAAAAAGGCAGGAGTCACAGCTGGATGTGGCAGAGTTAAAGATGTTAAGATTTACACTGGGTGTGACTAGGATGGACAGGATTAGGAATCAGTATAGTAGAGGGTCAGCTCAAGTTGGACAGTTTGGAGACAAAGCAAGAGAGGTGAGATTGCATTGGTTTGGACGTGCTGAGAAGGGATGCTGGGTATATTGGGAAAAGGATGCTAAGGATGGAGCTGCCAGGTAAGAGGAAAAGAGGAAGGCCTAAGATAAGGTTTATGGATGTGGTGAGAGAGGACATGCAGGCGGTTGGTGTGAAAGAGCATGATGCAGAGGACAGGAAGAAATGGAAACAGATGATCTGCTGTGGCGACCCCTATTGGGAACAGCTGAAAGAAGATGACGATTGGAGGACTCTATGATTGCCCCCAGTTTGCAGTCCACTGCAAACTTGGTAAGCCACAAGCCATCTACCTTCACCTGGACTTCAGAGAAATAGATTACAAACAGTAGCAAGCCCAACACAGATCCTTGTGGTACTCTACTGGTAACTGGTCTACTGGTGGAGGTGGACTCCCCAAGTTTGATGGTGTACATTCTGATGGTGAGCCAGTTGGCTTCCATCTAGTAATGTATGGGTTAATCCCCAGATGGGAGAGTTTCTCTATGATACCTGAATGGGGGATTGTGTCAAAGGCCTTAACTAAATCAAAATTTGTGGTATGTACAGTTCTGCCCTCATCCAGAGCTTTGGTGGCATTCACAAAGAAGTCCACTAGGTTTAATGAGCAAGATCTACCCTTGATGAAATCAAACTGGGTTGGGTCAAGACTTTGAAGGTTGTCTATGTCCTTGTGGATAGGGTCCATGATAATTTTTTCCATATCCTTACAGATAAGGCTGGTTAGCTTATGGGTCAATAGCTCCCCAGGGTCAGCGGTTGATGGACACCCTTTGTGAAAAGGGATTGCTGTTGCTGTTCTCCACTCTGTCAAGACAAAGCCAGTTCTCAGACTATGTTTAAAGAGAGTGCTGAGTGGCTCTGTTAGATCATCTTTTAAATTGTTTAGTAAGTAGCCTGAGATGTTATCTGATCCCATACAGGCCATGTTTTTGGCCTTGGAGAGTGCTTGCATGACCTGTGCTTTGTAGCTACTCAATGGAGGATTAGTGTGAGGAATGCTTTGGGGTATTCTGGTTGGGACAGGGGAGTGAAGTTATTGCCGAATATGTCAGCTAGCAGGTTAGGAATTTCATCAGGTTCAGTGTGAGTTATACCATCCACTATAAGTCCGGCACACAGCTGGGCATTCCTTTTAGATTCTGGACATAGTTAAAGAATGCCTTATGATTATCTTTAGGTAGGGATGCTAATTTAGACTCGTAGCTAGCCTTAGAGAACTTAACAAGCTATCTGATTTGCTTGTTCAAGCTGAAGAGGGTATTCTTCCTCTGTTGAGTAAGTTGCCTCCTGTTTTTAGATATCAGTTTCTTTCTTTCATTGTATAACGTATTTATACTTATAGTCCTCCAGGTTGGCTTATTTTTTTCAGGAAGAACTGGTTTTGTTCCTGTCAGGTACAACTGAGCCAATGCATTTGTTTAAGTGGCTATATAGGGAATGTGTGTATTCCTCTGCATAGGAGTCATTGTTGACTATGTTAGCAGGGGCTTTAAAATGTTTTATACCATTGCTTAGTAGGCAATAATTTGCTTTAGAGACAATTTTCTTTTTTTTTTCACTCCTGTGGGGGCATCAAGTTTGGTCTTCATTTCAAATGAGACAGATTTATGATCTGACCTTACCAGGGAGGGCAACACATGGGGGTAGTGCAGTGATCCCCTCCCCATGTTGCTGAGCACTAGGTCCAGGACATTTGAGCCCCTTGTAGGGATGCAGACTAACTATTCCAGGGCATTTGAATTAACAAAGTCCAGGAATCTCAAAGCAATTGTGTTTGTGCTCATGTAAGTCATGCAATCAATGGAAGGATAGTTGAAATCTCCCATTACCAAAGTATTTGGCTGTATACTGAGCGACTCTAGCAAATCCAGGTAGGTGGTGTGCTTCTCCTGGTTCATGGTGGGGGACCTGTAGCTAGTGAGTATCTCAGCATATTTGGATTTATGTGTCTTGACCTTATCTTGTGTGGGAGGGGAGTTGTGTGTGCTGACAATCTGTCGTATATCTTGTTTTTTGTATTGTCAGAGGACTGATTCTAATTTCATTGTATAGTTACATCTCTCACATATTGTATTTGTTTGCTTTAGGAATAAGTGGTTGTCAGTATACGTGATGCAGTTGCTTCATTGCCTCAGGATGCCCATGTCAATTAGGTTGGCTGGAGAAATGGTGGGAAACTGTCCATCCATTACGGTAAGTATATGTTGTAGTTATTAGTGGGGATGGGCTAGATGGGCCAAGGTTTGTTTGTGAGACTAACAGAGGTGACTATTTATTTTATTTTATTTATTTTTATTTAACATTTGTTAACCGGGCTAGTCCAGCTGGATATATTTCCATTTTCAGCAGAGGCCCGAGGAGAAAAGCTCCAATTGTAAAACATACCACCACCACACCAAAAGGTTTAAAATAGACAAAAAGGAATTAGCTATAAATTCTAGGAAGACAAAAGGACATACTATACTAGATACATCATACATTTACATAACATTTTACAGCATGTAAGTCTAGGGCAATCCCAAGACACTATTAGAAAAATACCTTTAAAACTTTGGTAAATCTAGTTTATGCAGACAGTTACTTTTCCTAAGGATTATATGCTAGACATATTATTAGAAAAAAGGAAGGGAGAGAAAAAAAAGGAGGGTATATTAATTAAGAGGCAGGGAATACTACCAACAGGGTACATTGATATCTCAGCAGACAAGAATCTAATTGTTGTCAAGTAGTAGAGATTACTTAAGTACCTTCTAATTTAGGGGAGAATATAGGAAAGAGAATAGGATAGTGGGAGGCCAAGATATGACAATGAGAAGTCCAGAGGATCAGTCTGGGTAACAGCAAGGGCATAGCCAGTGATTTTTAATGTATGCCTTAAGACTTTGCTTGAAGAGAGAGAGGGATGGAAGTGTGGTAAGGTCAGAGGGCAAGAGGTTCCATTGTTTTCCCATGGTATTTGAGAATAGTGAGTCACCAGCTAAGTTGTTTGACTTGGTGGTCCTAGTAAGTAGTTTATTGGAGAAGCGTAAGGACTCAAGATTCCTATAGGATGATATAAGGTTATTTAGTACTGGTGTATTATTAGGCTGATAAAAAATTTTATGACTGATGGTAAGTTGGGAAAGTATCAGAAGGTTTTTTAGTTCCAGCCAGTCTAGTTGATGAAGGTTATGACAATGGTGAGTTCTACAGGGGTTTCCAATGGCAAATCTAGCAATACTATTATAGGAGTTGGATAGTTTGGTAAGATTACTTTTTTTTAGATTAGTATATATGGGAGCTGCATACAGTAGTGTTGAAATTAGGTGGGAGTGGGCAATAGTCTTTCTGGCAGTTGGAGTCAAGAAAGGTTTTATCCTATATAGGGAGCCCAGTTTTTTATTAACAGATTTAATGGTGTTATTAATGTGAATGTCAAAGGTGAGATTATTATCAATTGTAATTCCTAATAGTTTGGTGGAAAAGTCTGGGGATATAAGGGTACCATTGCTAGACTGAATGGAGAAATCTATGAGGGGTGACTTATTGTTTGGCATAAACAATAGTAGCTTGTTTTTTTTTGTGTTCAAAAGAAGGCACCGTCTAGAGAACCATGACTCTACAGTGTTGAAAGCTGTTTGGATTAAAGTCTGAAGTTCAGATATAGAGCTGGAAGAGCATATGATTGTAGAATCATCAGCATATTGTATACAGGTGGTTAGAGGAATGGCTATTTGAAGGTCATTGATGAATAATGAGAATAGGAGTGGACCAAGAATGGATCCTTGAGGGACTCCTAGGGAAATGGGAAGGTGAGAAGATAGTTGATTGTCCCAAATGACTGCTTACTGTCTATTACTAAGGTAGGACTTAAACCAGAGAATTGCTTTGGTGTTAAGAGAGAAGGATGACAGAGTATTCAAGAGTAGGCGATGGTTAACCATATCAAAGGCTTTAGACAGGTCGAGAAAGAGTGCTGATGAGAGGCTATTATTATTGCGGTTATTATTAATGGTGTTGGTGACGGATAGGAGAGCTGAGGTGGTACTATGATAAGGCCTGAAACCATGCTGACAATTAGCTAGAATGTTATGTTTTAGTAAGCGGTTCATAAACTGTTGGTAAATACATTTTTCCATAATTTTGGCTATTGGAGAAAGGAGGGCTATAGGCCTGTAGTTAGAATAGTCAGTAGCGTTACCTCCTTTGTGTAAAGGAATAATATGAGAGATTTTCCAGAGATCTGGAATGGTTCCTTCGGTTATGGTACGGTTAATCAGGATGGATATAGGATAGGCAACTACTTTGGCAGCTTGCTGAAGGTATTCAGATGGCAAGTTATCGGCTGAGGGGGTACAAGGTTTGAGTTTGTGGATAGGTTTGTAGATGTAGGAGGAAGGGATGGGTTTTAGTTGGAATGTAGGCTGAGTATGAGGTAAGGAGTTAGGTAGATCAGAGTTAACTGTTGCTAGTTGGTTGGCTAGAGATTGTATGGTATTTGTGAAGTAAGTGTTAAAGGTATTGGCAGTTTGATGGGAGGTGTTGTTTTCTGACCCTAGAGGGGAAGGAGTGCTAGATTGGCCAGGGTGAAGGAGGTTATTTATGCTTGCCCAGAACTTTTGTGGATTAGTGTGGTGATTTTGCTGCAGTTTGCAAAAGTAGTTTTTTTTTATCAGAGAGAATTGCTTTTTTTGTAGCATTTCTCAACTGTCTAAAGGTTTGTTGATCTGGGGTATTTCTGGTTGCTCTCCACTTAGTCCAGGACTTATTTCTAAGTAAAATTTTTTGTCTGGTATCTTTTGAGAGCCATGGGGCAGGTTTGGATTTTGTTCTAATGGATCGTTTAGGTGCATGTCTGTCAAGGATTGTTAAGAATTTGTTGTTGAAATATTTAGCAGCTTCTTCAAGAGGGAGAGTTTTTAGAGGGTTCCAGTCACAGGCACTAAGTTCTGTTTGAAATAGTGCAGGCTGAAAATTTTTCTTAGATCGAAAGGTCCTATAGTTGGGGGCATTTGTAGTGTCATGCCTTTGTCTAATGATGTAGGTGAGCATGTGGTCACTGACATCATCAGGTAGGTTCCCTACTTTATAAGTATGTTCTTGTTTATTGATTAGTATCCAATCTAGTATAGTTTATTTATTATTAGCTTTGTTAATTCTAGTGATGGTAGAGATGGTTTGATAAAAGCCATGCAGATTAATGTGAGAGGAAGGATTGTCTGCATTTATACTATTTCAGTCAGTGTTGACATCTCCTAGAATAATAGTTTCTTGTGGAAAAGTAGTAGATAACCAACACAGGATATCCTCTATTGTAGCAGTGTTATTGCCTGGTGGTAGGTAGATGCAGATTATATATAGCGCTTTGTTAGAATTGAGTTGGAATTTGGTGATTAAGAGTTCAACTTTACTATTTTCAGGTGGGTTATAAGGTATAGAGGAGATGTGTAGGTCATTTTGAACAGTAAGGCTACTCCACCTCCTTTGCATTTTACTCTATCGAGTCTTAGTATATTATACCCTGGGGGGGATAATTTCATTATCTTTTGTTGTGGGTTTTAACCAGGTTTCTGTAAGACAGAGGATGTCAAAGGAGTGAAAATCTAAAAGGGCATGGAGATGGGCAACTTTGTTGTTAATACTGTGGATATTAAGATGACCTATTAGTAGGAAGTTAGAGGGACTGGTCTGGGAAGTTAAGGTGTTGGGAGGGGTGCTAAGAATAGGTGAAGTGGCAAGATTAGAAGGGCCTGGGATAGGGTGGATGTCACCATCTTTTAAGGTGGGTGATTTTAGTACAGAAAGAGGGTGAGAATTAAGGGTAAGTAGATTTTTGAATTTTTTTATTGAGGGCTGGTTTAATTTCATGGGTGTAAGATGATGATATTTAGGTAGCAAGTAGCTAGAAGTAGAGGTGATATTTATTTGGGGATGTGTACAGGTGGTGTTATATAGTAATGTTTGTTTAGGAGAGTAGTTAAAGTAGTAGCATTTTACATTTTCAAAAGAGGTGAGGAGATAGGTAGTGGTAAGGATAGGTATAAGAGTGGCTGAGAGTATTACTAAGGATAAGATAGTTTTAGTTATTGTAGACATATTACTTAGTAAGTGCAAACTGTTTGTGGTGGGAAAGGCAGGAAATAACAGTTGAGAAGTTAAGGTAGGGTATTTGAGAGGAAAATAAATGTTACAAGTAAAGGAGTATTCTTTAAGTAGTATATAGATAAGATAGGGAGGTAATAGAAGAGAAATGAGAAGGATAAAGAAGTTGTAAGAAGATGAGGTAGGGTAGAAGAGATAAAGAGCTTGTGAGATTAATGAGGTTGTTAGGGAAGTGAAAAATTAAGGAGGTGTAGACGAAAAACTACTAAAGGTGGAGTGACTGATGTAAATAGTGTATGTAGGGTTGTAAAAGGGAGGGTACTGGAAAAGCTGTAAAGAATGGGTGTGGTTTAGGTAAATTAATTAGAGTCACGGATAGGTTGGACAGGAGAGAGGGTGTGGTATAGGAAGTATATGGGTAGGAGCACTGGGGGTGGGTGGGAATTGGGGGTAGGGTATGGGGGGCAGAGTGAGCCCGTAGGGCGAATGAAGCGGGAAACACCAAGAAGTGCTGAGAGGTAATCAGTTTTGTAGTGAGACTATAAATTCCAAGACCTTATCAGGTATGTAGGACTTCCTACAGACACTAATACATGTGAAATGGTAGTGGAGTCCCTTTTGTCTTACTTATTATGGGAGAAAGGAAAAATAAGAAGCAATAGTAAGACAGCAAACTTTGGATAAGGTAAGTTACTAGTTCTTCTGTCTTACTGTCTAACAGACTACCAGGTTAAAGTCTAGAATGTCTCTTCCATGGGGTTAGCTATGTGATAAGTTAAACATGGAAAGCTAAAAGTAGGTTCATACAGCAACTCTAGAGAATATTACTATACGAGTAAGATACTGCAAGTACAAGGTGTACTTTGCTGCCATCTAGTGGTCAAACAAAAGAATTACACATAGTCTCAAAACATGTTTATGGAGAAGAGAAAAAGGGGGGGTGGATGGCCTCAGGGTAGGTCCACGGGTGTGCTGTCCCAAAATCAGGAATATGATAAACAGTATAATATGTTAGAGTTACATTTAAAATCAGTAGGTAATCACCTACACAATGAGGCAGTAGGAAAAACACGTTTAGGTATTTCAGGGTGAGTTCTACCGATAGGATATTCTGTCAGTTGGGAGGTTCCTTAGAAGTACTAGATAGCTGCTGAGAAGATAGCCCGTATCAGAGCACAAGGTCTCAAGCTGTAAGAGAAAGGAAAAAAAAACTAAGATAATTGAGGAGAAAGTCAGGTTGATGTCCAGGCAGTAGTGGGAAGGAGAAGTGGTGAGGTAGTGTGGAGGTAAGTGACTGAGTGAAGTAAGAAAACCACTACAGTTTAATACTTCTAGAATGCAAAAATGGACTTTAAAACATTACAACAAAGGCATTTAGATCACAAAATATGTTGAGTAAAACTTGCTTCATTCTTTCTGCAAGAATTAAATACTGTTTGAATGACTACTAAGGAAATAATTAGCTAGTAGAATTATATCAACTACATACATTGCAAGACATAGAACAATAGGATGTTAAGCTAGGCGGCCTAACCATTGTAACAGAGAAAGCAAAATTAATTTAAAATACTCTCTACTGCAAAATGTTTCAGTGGTTTAGATCACTTAATAATTATACATATAACTTAATAAAAGTAACATATATAGGCTAAGGTAGAACAGAAAACCAGCTACATCAGAGAAAATGCCATGTATGACTGTTGAAGCATTTACTATGTATAGATATTTTACACATTTAACCACCTTCAGACTACTAATGCATTTAACATTGACCCCTAGCAATTTAGGAGAGAAAAGAACACCTGTAGTTGTGAGCTGGTTTGACTTGCTGCTACTTGAACTACTTAAGGAGCTGGGACTGTAGCATTTAAATATACTGCCACAGGCTTTGTAAAAATGGGTTATGTGCTACTACCAATAGGCAGGAGTAAACTAACAGCACATGAGGGTTTAAGATGGCTAAAAGTCTGCTAAAGGTTAGCAGATGCAATCTATTCTGTGAAGGGATAAGGGTGGAAGGCTGAATCAGCACCTCAGAATGCTCAGCTGAGTTGCTCACTGGATAACAATGCGCAACTGCGTTGCACACAGAGGGTCAATGGAGCTAAGGAGGGTTCTCTAGCTGATATCAAGAGAAAAATTAGTGTTTGCATCCATTCACAGCAGTGCTTACCACCACTGAGCAGTGTGCAGCTACATGCAAATGCAGTGCTTAAATACAAGTGAAGTTAAACAGTTTTAATAGAAACTAAACAATGGGAAAGCCCAAAACTGAGCCTTATTCCAACAATCCCCAACTCAGATGTGTCCTGGGCTTCACACTTCTGCCACAATGGTGCAGGATGGCCTTCTTAATGTAGAATGGCTGGTTTTAGTGCTCAGTTAATACCAAACAGCCTAGATTCAGCAAGTTTGAATATAGCCTATGCTAAAAAAATACAGAAGTACTAGAAATTCAAAGTGCAGAAAAAAACAGTTACTTTATTTGGCAATGTGAACATATTAGCAATTTGTAACCAGCTTTCTTCTCAGCTTTTTAGCCACAAAGCTTGTAAGTATTTTCAGAAAGAGTATTTCATGTCTAGTTTCAATTCAAAATTTGCTTATTAATTCTCATCATTCCCTACTAACGATCTGACTTGTGGCTCATTGTTTCTGATGTGTTTTTGGACATCACTGCACACATTCATCACTTTAATGGAACCAACAAATGGCTAATTTTCATGATTCTGTTCAACATGCAAATTATTTTCAACATTCTTTCCTTTTAGACATATTCAAAAAAATTCTAGTGAAGGCTCTTCGAAATTCATTTAAAGGTGGATAATGCTTCCACTTATGCTTGCAGTCATGCCTAATACATGAGATCTGAATTTCAAATGCAACATTTTTGTACATCCAATTTTTACTCTTGCTTTATTTACTATTACAGTGACGATATACCCCAGGATTCAATAAAATCCCTGTAGGCTTTGTGTAGAGCCTACATGGAATGTACCCATGCACACAGCCAAAGTTCCCCCTCAGCAGCGCACCATGCATATTAATCATGGTGCACTGCCGAGGAAGATCATAGTAATCTATGTAGGCAGTAGTGTAGAGTCCGGTGGTTGTGGATTGTCCAGGACATTTCTGTACAGATGTTATGTACAGGATAAGAATGCCTGTAATATAACCTGCTAGTGTAGAAATGTGTGAATTTTAATATGTTTGTTTTATTTTTGTATTTTTTTTTTTATTCTTTTAATGCCCATTTGCATGGAGGGGCACTGACCACAGCAGTGCTGAGCTGCACTTACACATACACAGCTGACACCTGCCAGACATCTAAAACTATAAACTGGATGTAATTAATCATTTATTTTGCTTTCTTTTAATGCCTGTTTGCATAGTGTGGCATGGAGCGCTTCAATGCTGAGCTGTACATGCACACATGCACAGGTGACATCTGACAGACATCCAAAAATATAAACTGGATGTAATTAATTATGTGCTTTTATCTATGTGTTTTTATTTTATTTTTTTGAATGACCATTTGTGTGGCATGGTGCGGTACTTAGCAATGGTAACAATGGTAGCTTAGTAGTATATGTGAAGGTATACAGGTTTTGTATTGTCCAAGTAGCTACATAGGAAGAGTCATGGCCTAAAGTGCTGTAGGTCCCAGGTTCGAGTCCCCAGCAGTCATACCCTTTTTACATTTATTGCTGTGGAAATGTGTAAGGTGACCTAAAGGGTAGTTTAATGTAAAAACAAAATTGTTACACTTGGAAAAGCTGCATGGTACTAAGCACTGCTTAAACATGGTTAACAGCTAACCCTGTTTGTGCATTGCTAAGCATCACTATAAACACGGTTGTGCAAGTTTACCTGATGCTCAACTTCACTAACCGGGTTTGCAAGATGTTAAACAATGTGGTGTTTTTTTGAATGTTACAGTGTGATGTGTAAGGGCAGGAAAGCTATGGAGAGGATCATCATGGATCTCATAAACAAAGACATTGGGGACCTACAGACACTAGATCCTACCCAGTTCGGCTTTGTCAAGGGCAGATCCTGCCTTTTGAACCTGGTTGACTTCTTTGAAACAGTCACCAAAGCCATAGATGAAGGGAAGGTAGTCCACACAGCCTATCTGGAACTTGCAAAGGCATTTGACACAATACCCCACTCGGGCATCATAGATAAGCTATCCAGCTTAAATATAAACCCCTATGTCACAAGATGGGTCGCAAACTGGCTCAAAGACAGAACCCACAGAGTGAGAGTTGCTGGAGCCATGTCAGATTCAAAACTGGTCACAAGTGGCATCCCACAGGGTTCTGTCCTGGGACCACTCTTGTTCGGTATATACTTTTCCGAGGTACAGGCAAACGTGGGAGGACTATGGCTCACCAAGTTCGCTGACAACTGCAAACTGGGCGCCATAATCAACTCTCCAGCTGACACAAACATCCTTCAAAAAGGTCTCACAGAGACAGATAACTGGTGCCAGCGCCATGGTTTAAAGCTAAATGCCAAAAAATGTATAGTCATACCCTTTGGCAAAAACAATGCGCCCACAAATTACCACATAGGCAGAAACCCATTAAGTACAGAGAAAGTTATTAGGGACCTGGGGACCCAAGTTGATAGCAATCTTTCCTTTGAAAACCACATTGCCAAAGTGGTTAGAAAGACCTTCTACATAGCCCACCTCATCACGAAGGGTTTCACATCTAGATCAAGAGAGGTAATCGTGCCCCTTTATTCATCCCTCATCAGGCCCATCATAGAATACAATGCCCCTTTTGGGATGTACCTTATCCGACACCTGCAGCAATTAGAAAGACCCCAAAAGTATCTCACCAAGAGGATCAAGGGTCTCAAACAGATGCCATATGCTGCTCGGTTAAAAAAACTCCAGCTCTACTCAGTTGCATACCGCCTACTTCGAGGCGATCTATGCCTGACATACAAAGCTATGTCAATTCCAGAATTAACGGGCATGCTCCACCTCAGTAAATCTAAATCCCTTAGAGCCACATGCTCGAGGGACTTGAACCTCAGCACAGAAATAAATAGAACTTGCTGGAGGGACAGGTTCATAACCTAGAGGCTCCCTTTGCTCTGGAATAGAATTCCAGTTCATGTGAGGCAGAGCACCTCACTGAATCTCTTCAAGAAGAATCTCGATAAGTGGATGGGGGATCATAGGTTTGACCCAGGGATTACTCCCGTGTCACTATTAGACAGAGGCACAGTAAACTAAACCTTAAAAAGGGCACAGTATACTCAAATCAAGGGGTAGCGTAAGCCATACAGAATCGGGCCAGGCTTATAACTGCCCCAGGGCAGATAGCCTAGTATGAACCTATGAACCTATGAACCTATATTAAGGCAAATAGGTGGGAATTCTGTAACATTCATTGGAGTCTTATTAACCTGTCAATATGCCTGGCAGTATTGGTGAGGGAGCACACTTTTGGATGCAGAGGTGGGGTCTGCAGGAGTTCAGAGTGTTTGTTGGACTCCTGGTCCACAAACTAGAAATCCTGGCTGTTGCAGAGTGATTACCAGGACTCAAAATGTAAAGCTGAAGCCTGGGATCAGTTGGTCAGGGATCTTATCAGTGCTACTGGTATCCCCCACACTGGTGAGCAGTGTCGTCACCACTATGATGTCCTGAAAGGAAGAGGGGAACCTTGGACACCTGGCTGCAAGATGCTAGAGCTGGGAATGCCCCACAGATACGTAAGTATGCTTGTTACTGCTTTTCTAAAATACAAACTGAATCTGTGCAAAACTGGTAGGGATAATGGTGTGCTTCTCTTCCAACAACTGCAGCTAAATGGGCTCGCAATGTCCAGTCTCATGCCAGGTGCCTGGTCAGGATGCACCGTGAGTGTGGTAAGTATGGATATTTTCTGATAACTGTAGTGCAATAAACAATACCAATAACAATAAGGTGTAAAGTAGGATTGTGGTTTTAATAACTAATGTGTGCAAATAACTGCAACAGAACTGTATCCACTTCATGTGCGTTCTAATGTCATTGCAGTCAACTGTAAAACTGAAATAAATAAAGAATGCAAAAGTAATTGCTTGATAAATGTATTGCACAACCCACAGTACAGTTCAGGGCTGTCTGCAGGCCACTTTCAGTCAAATACTGCTCTGTATTCCTCCCACTCCAGGAGCAAAGTATATGGGTAGGGTGGGTCTATATTAGAAGCATGAAAATGCTTCTAAGCGAATACGGAATGGGTCACACATATTCATCAAATTGCATTTAAGCGATTTGATGAATATGTCATAGGGCAAGGAGATGGTTGGCCAACTTCACAGAGTTGCCCTTTCCTTCCCTATAGTGCGATCTCGGAGTTGGTATATTTAGTTAGGGTGGTGTGGGGGTGGAGCCCCCCACGTTGGAGGGTGTGGGGGGGGTGAAGGCCCCCACCTGTTTATGATGTTAAATATTTTTTTTTTAGCAAATGGCCGCTTAAGTTTTTTCCCTAGGGAAAAATTTGCTTAAGTGGCTGTTCACTATTTTTAGTTTTGTGCATTATGTGTCGACTTTTATGTAGTCACACATATGGACTTTCATTCTTATAATATAGACCCGGGTAAGGTAGCCCACATTCTGGGCAGATATCATGTGTATACTTCACAAATTCTTGGGAGCAATAACAATAAAGTGTACATCTGGAGCATTTCTCCCCGGGCCTCCGCTGAAAACAGGTTCTGTGGAACCTAGTCGGAATTTCCCGGTCAACAAATGATAAATAAATAAAAAATAAATAAAATAAAAAAATAAAAAGTGTAAAGCAGGATTGTGGTATCATAAGTAATGTGTTCAGATAACTGCAGTAGGGCTGTATTCATTGCATGTCTGTTCTAATGTCACTGCAGTCAACTGTAAAATTGAAATAAATATAGAATGCAAAAGTAATTGCCTGATAAATGTATTGTACAACCCACAGTATGGTTCAAGGCTGTCTTCAGGCCACTTTCAGTCACATAATGCTTTCTATTCCTCCCACTCCAGGAACAAATTATATGAGTGAGGTAGGCCACATTCTGCGCAGATATCATGTGTATAGTTCACAGATTCTAAGGAGCAATAACATCAAAGTGTAAAGCAGGATTGTGGTTGATAAGTAATGTGTGCAAATAAGTGCAGTAGGGCTATATACATTACATGCGTGTTCTAATGTCATTGCAGTCAGCTGTAAAAGGGAAATAAATAAAGAATGCAAAAGTAATTGCCTGATAAATGTATGGTACAACCCACAGTATGGCTCAGGGCTGACATCAGGCCACTTTCAGTCAAATAATGCTCTGTATTACTTCCACTCCGAGGAGCAACATATATGGGTAAGGTAGCTTACTTTCTGGGCAGATATCATGTATACTTCACAGATTCTAAGCAGCAATAACAATAAGGTGTAAAGCAGGACTGTGGTTTCATAAGTAATGTGTTCAAATAACTGCAGCAGGGCTGTATTCATTGCATGTCTGTTCTAATGTCACTGCAGTCAATTGTTATATAATGTGCACATGTCCCCTGCAGTCACAGCTTTTGGGTTCTACTTCCATGCCTGCCAACTAAGACATGGACGGCTGTCTAGTCTACTTAATGTACACAAACGGGTCTATATGACTTGGTCGACAGTTCATATGATCGACTGTTTATTTGGTCGACAGTTCATTTGATCGACAAGCATTTTAGGTGGGGGGCTTCACCCCCCCACACACCCCCCTAACTATATATATCAACTCCAGGGTCACACAACATTGGGGAAGGGGGCAAATGCTTGTCGATCAAATGAACTGTCGACCAAATAAACAGTCGATCATATGAACTGTCGACCAAGTCATATAGACCCACACAAACATACCTCTCAACTGTTACAGTTTTTCATAATGTAATGGCAACTGCCCAATCTGTCTGGACTATGATTAGCAGATAAATGATTACCTGGAATGCATGCATTTGCAAATCCATTTACAGAACACCTTAATAGTTATGTATGTGCACATTATGTGAAACAGTTCTGTGTAGTTGTGTAACTGCATTTGTTAGTGCTTGACCCATACTGTCCCATGCTAACAGCTTGAGAGGTATGTATGTGCTACATCATCTATAGAAGAATATGAGTCATTGTACTCACAACTGACAATGCACACTTGCAGAAGTATGTATTAGTACTCTGTGTATTAATATTATCTATGACTTAACTAATGGTATGTTTCTCTCTCTCTCTCTCCCCACCCCTTATTTTCTTTAATTTATAATGTTATTTATTATGATGATTTAATAATGCATTCTGTTAAACTAACTGTTTTGTTGGCATTATGTGTTATTTCATTCTGGTTTGCTGTTAACTTATGTACTGTTATGTTATTTAATGTTGTGTTGCACATAATATACATTAATATGTATTTGGATTAATCAATATTATGTTCCATTATGTTAATACTAACATTGGTTTGGTTATTACTAACCTTAGCTTATTGTTATAACTAATCTGCTATAGTGCGACAAGGTAGGCTTATTCCAGGTGATCCATCTAACTTGGCTCCTCCGGCCATGACACCAGGGCCCAGTACATTTGGAACCGAGCTTGGTGGTGCCCCCATGCTGCCCCTGCATTACTTGTGGCATTGGGTACTTCTGATCCACAGGCTGGGGATGGGCCCCCTCTGGGAGTGGTGGTGGAGGGGGTGTTGTCACCTGCGAGAAACTGCCAGGATTGGTATGCAGAATTGTGTTCTGTGGTTTTGGATGCCACCTGCACCAGATGGAGAGCATGCTCGCTACTGTGGTGGGGCAGCCTCATCCCAGATGCCAGCCTCCACCACTGCCTCCCCAGGAAGCAGTGAAGGAGCAGTTCTGACAGTCCCATGAATGGGGACTTGAGTCACGCTGCTACCTTGTGGAGGCACCTGAGACTGGGATTCCAAAACAGCCTCCCCATCCAAGGTGTTCACCCCCCTCTTATGTCACACACCACCCCTGTCTGCTGTCTTGTCTGTCTGCAAAAGCTTCCTCACCTTCCCAACGTACCTCCCCCACACATACCTATGTCCCTTCCCCAACATTCCACTCTCACCTTAAAAAAAAAAAATGGCACCTGTACCAAAAAATATCGTCCCATACATAGCTCTCCATTTCACACACATGTCCACCAGACACATGTAATTTGGTCTAATTGCCTTGACAATGCAGTTATGTTGTCCTCACCCCTGTCTTTGGGGGTGACGGTCCAAATTCATCTACAAATTTTGTCAAAGTGCACAGTTGTTGTGGTACAAGAAATTGCAAGCTATGGTTCTTTCCTACACCCTTCCTGCACATACCTACCTGCCTTTCACTATGTTTTTTCCCCTGCTTGCACCCCATTTCACCACTGTCCTATCTCCTCATTTTTCATTTATGTAAAGATTTTTTGCATTATGCTGCATGACACGGTGTGTCGCTCAGCATTGCTAAGTTGAGCTAAATGAAGCTATATTGATATATGTGTGTTAAATAATAATAAACAAGTACAAAAT
This sequence comes from Protopterus annectens, assembly GCF_019279795.1. Lineage (NCBI taxonomy): Eukaryota > Metazoa > Chordata > Ceratodontiformes > Protopteridae > Protopterus > Protopterus annectens. The sequence goes on along the minus strand of NC_056731.1, from coordinate 1,669,130,634 downwards.
AAATATCTGTCACCTATTTTGAACTCAAGATCATTGCACCTGCAGACCACTGCATTAACCTGTCACTCCATACAGCTGTTAAAACTGGTAGTTTAAGCAAAACATAGTAACTGCAAGTTACCATAATTAAACATGTTGATGCAGAGCTGCGCATCGCACCACATCATGCAAACTGCTGAAAAACTAATGGAAAAACTGGGAGTGTAATTTGGAGTCTGGTACAGGATTATACCACTAGAAAGCCAGACAAAGACTAAACTGAGGTCTCTAATAGCAGCTAAATGGACACTTTTAAAAGCAACATGTACAAGTACATGAGCTAAAACATTAATGGTAAAATACATGTTTAACTGAGACTCTGGTGGGGAAATACAGCCCTACAAAGCCAAGCACATAATAATGGCTGTAATGGAGGTATGTCACAGACTGTATGGGTGTACTTATACCTTCACAAATACACATGCTGTAACAATGACTCAGTAGCTCAGTCTGTTAAATGCTTTAAAAGAGTATGTTTTGCCACTCATAATCCTGGGTTCCAATCCAGTGGTGTGTCATATTTAAATGACATTATTGTGAAGCCATCAATGAATAACTGAGTCATGCACTCTTTATCTACACAATGCATTTCAAATGAAATGTCTGCTTTTCACTGATGGAAGTCACAGGCCTGCAGATTGGAACACACTTGACATATCCCTATAGCAATACTATAAGTGCATAAAGTGTCAGATCATGCTTTAATATGCATTCACAGAGGATTTTAACTTAGGTAATGCAAATGAGGCCCACTAATATCAGGGTGCACCACACAATCATTTCATAATCACATTACAGATTAGCACAGCTGCACAACCAACATACATATATGAAGCCTCTGCTAGTAACAAGGGCTGCCAGCACATATGTTCCAAATGATTACCATAATGTAAAACATGGCCTGACAGTTGCCCAAATGCTTGACATAATGGTATATTTACCCCCTATGTTGCTCAAGGAAACAACAAATATGTTGCCTAGGACTCTGTTAGTGATACAGTTGCCTAACATACTTACTTTAAATACATGGCTTAGTTTGCAGTGTAATGGGTACCTTCACGCTGACTCTGCCTCTACAACAAGGCTACCACATTTCCCACAGTTATGCTTACTGCTTGTTGTCCTCCAAAGTGTTCACACTGTCTGCTTATGCCTATTGCCTGCAGCATCAGCTGCAGCCTGTAGCACACACATCTGTAAGTAAAAGTAGCTGTTACAGATATACTCTCTGCAATGACTCCATTAGCTAGGACTACTATTGCCCGCACCCATTTAATCTCTACTCTCCTGTATGCCTCCCCCTATATTTACTAACTTGTGTAAAAATAACCTTAACAAGCTAGCAATCTCCTATAACAATATTGCCAGATTTGCCACTGGCTCTGCTTTCAGAACCCATCACTGTCATAATCTAGAGCAACTAGGATGGCTAGAGTTACCAAACCAACTACTATATAACCAAATAGCAGTTGCACACAAGATCCTATATCACCCTACTAATACCACCAATACTTAACCTAATCAACCCCTACAATAATCCTAAGACCCTATGCTCATCAAACAAACTACTTGTACAAATAAGCAGAACCAACAATATGGCTGGTGACTCCTTGTTCTCTAACACTGTTGGCATCACCTGGAACTCACTCCCTAGTGACCTGACCTTAGTGACCTGACCTTGCTTTACTCAATAACACTTTTTAAAAAAACAAACTGAAACTATACCTCAAAAGACATTGGTTATGCCCTTGTGCTAACCCTGACTAACTCCCTCACTTATCGCTGGGTACATGGTACTCTTTCTTTACCAAGAAGGTGCTCCTCTGTTAACCTATAAAGAAAGTGTGTTTTCATATATTAATCTCATGTCATTACAAACATCTACCTGTATTATTTCCCAGTTCAATTCATGTATAAAGTTTCTTCAACCAGCAATGTAAAGAAATGTAAAGAATTGCTAACAATTTGTGATGTACTTGTATTTTTAGAATCAGGCATGTAAAATATCTAATATTTGTGTTCATTGGAGCTTTTCTCCCTGGGCCTCTGCTGAAAATGGACATATATCCAGTTGGACCAGCCCGGTCAACAAATGTAAAATAAATATAGTATCTTGACCCCAGTAATGTCCAGCACAACATATCAGAAAGGGCTTCTACTCTGTATGAAGGCCTTATATCTTGTTCAGTGGCTGCATGTCATTGGCTGATTATACTGCAAATTAGCTGTGTTGGCTGCAATTAGCATTTCAGAAGCACAGATTGGTTAAGAGCCAATCAACTGGTAATAAGAACCATGTTAAACAGACAACCAGCTGGCTTGAGGAACCAGTCTGTATGAGACTTTCTTCAGACAGTAAAGCATTGCCAAAAACATTATATATCTGCACATATCAACAGAGAAGTAGTGTACTCCATCAGGTATGTAACCTTTTTGTTTACAGTATGAGGCATATGTGTGAATATACTTAGGGGGAATGGGGATTACAGCATTAAGCCTTTCTTAGAATTGTAATGATGACATGTTATAGATCTCTAGATTTGTTACACCAACAGAGGATGTACAGTACATCAAGGGTGGAATGGTTTTGTCAACGTGGCAAACTGGTCTTGTGGGAATGTCCCTATATAGTGGTTGTAATAGCACACTGCTATTTGTGTGTCACTGTTGTTCTGACGCATTATCGGGGGGGGTTGCCCCTAGGGGACATACTACAACAGACTCCTGTGTTGGGTGTATGATCATATAGCAGTATCTGTCATGGCACAAATGGGAAAAGCTGACTATTGCTAGTATCTTAGTTGTATCCACACATGTTTGCACACTGTGGAATATGACGTATGATCAAGCAATAGATACTGTCAGCCATTCTGTTTTTGCTGTATCTCTACCATGTATGTGATCCTGACATGTATTTCCTTTTTATTGTCTTTCAGGAAACATGTATGCCAGACGTGATGCCCCTTTTACAGATGCTGAGAGCAATATCATCCTGGAAGGCCTCCATCAACACCATGAACTCCTACTGCCATGGAGAGGCAAAACAGGAAACAGTGGGAAGCACTGTGGGCTGACCTTGTCCATGATGTTAACACCATAGTTCACCAGAGCAGGATGTATGAGCAAGTTCAACACTGTGCCACAGATATGATTAATGCTGCATGCAGAAGAGCAGCAGATGTGGCCAGGGATTTTGGGGCCACTGGTGGAGGGCCTGCAGCAAAACAACTACTCTAACCCACTGAGGAATTCCTGACAAACCTAGGAACACACAACAGCTCCCAGGCATCCATCTCACAGTATATCATGGATGTGAGTGCCACAGTTTCCATGCCAGAGGATTATCCAGGTAGGCTTAGTTTGATCAGCAGTGGAATACTGTAGCATTCAGTGTGTCAGGGTGTACATACTTTTATGTGGGTGTCAGGTGTTTGTTCTTTGGGGGAGGGAAGTCTAACTGCAATTTGAATCTCATGCTCAGATTTTGACCAAGATAACATTTAACAAAGTAGCTACTGTAAATGTGAGATATATGGACGTATTACCCTGTTATAGTGCAATGTGCAGTGGTACTTACATCAACTCTCCCTCAACTTTTCACAGATCCCTCAGGAATCAGACAAGGCTGTGGTCCTGCTCCTGGTAAGCACAACACTGTTTTGTTACAGATGTAGATTTACTGCAATGTGTACCCTAAAGTGTCATCCCAGGCCTGCTGGCTGGATTGCTGTACTGTCAGCATAATTGCCAACTGCATAGATATTTTCTGACTGCACACACTTTAAAGTAATAGCTATACCTTGTAGGTGTGACCACACTGATTTATTTATTTATTTATTTTATTTATTTATTTATTAAACATTTGTTGACTGGGAATGTCCAACTAGGTTCCATAGATCCTGTTTTCAGCGGAGGCCCGGGGAGAAATGCTCCAGAAATAGATAGAAACTGATAGATGTGCCAGTATTGTCAAGACATTACAGACTGTCATATGTGTTAGCTGTGCAGAGTCTTCACAAATGTCAAAAGTGTACCTCATTTTTGCTGCTGAGATTGCTTTATAAAGAGCTTTTATTTACAAGTAACTACAAATGTTTGTGGGAAAAGTAATGTCTTCATGTCCTACTATATGAGGTTGGGTGTTAAACAGGTATGTAATAGTGACAACAGTGTATACAGCTTTACGTATATTGCAACATAGTAATGCAGAGCATAATAGTGCAGGTATTAATGTACTGGTTTTCCCTTTCCTTAACACAGGTGACCAGGGGGAATGGTCTCTGTCTCCTACACACACTGATGTCAGTGTCTCTTCAGACTCCGATGATGATGGTGGCCAAAGTGAGGGGGCTAAATCTGTCCCAGAAGTTTACATCCCTCTTCTACTCACATTATCACCACACACAGTCAGTAAGTCTACACATATTCTGTCCCCAGAGGCCACAGATATTGGACAGTCATTGGGTGGAAACATTGAACAGGAAAGTGTGGCAATTATGGCTCCAGTGATTGTAGATACTAGCCATACCCAGAGAACTGGTGAGGTTCCACACAGGCAGATTGATATGGGTGCTCATAGGAGGCATGCTATCCTTCCACCACCTGTTGCAGGTGTCTCATCATGGGTCACTCTGCATATGTTTTGGGTCATCATGGAGGCACAGGGACATTCTGAAAGGAACTCCAGATGAATGCCCAGGGTTATGGATGCAGCACAGTCTGACATCCATGACTGCCTCCACTGCATTGGTGATACCCTGGATCGGTTCACTGGTGCAGTGGAAAGAAGGTGGTCTGAAACACATCGCAGAATATCTGTCTTGGAATGCATATTGTATGTGATGGAACTTCTGGTTGGAGCAGAGCATCAGACTTCTGGACATAGGTCAGCAACTCCATCTGCTGAGAATCCACGTGGCCATGCACAATCATGCTCCTGTAATGGCAGTACATCCAAGACATGGCAGGCCATGGGCTCATGGTCTTGGAAGTTCCAGTGGAGGACATGGTCCCAACAGTCAGCAGTCACTATCAGGTACAAGCACCACTACTAACACTGGGCATGGAGGTGGCAGTACAACTATGGTAGACCCAATTCCCATGTTTGGAGGCAGAGATGGTGAACTGTCAGCTCTACCATGCACAGTTCAAAGCTATCCAACATACACACATATAGGGTTAGCACTGAGCTTGACTGTGTTCACTTACTCACTCACACACCACTGTCAAATTCAGGACACCTAGAGACACACACAGCACATTTCCATGGTCCATCCTGCCTGCTTCCCTTCCTGACTCACAAACATGCTTTCAACCTATTGGATCAGCCTAGGCCTCCTGCTCCCCCACATAACACCCTGTGCAGGTGACGATACCTGTGTAACATCCCTGTCATCCTCTTCATTGATGCAGGGAAATGAAGCTATGTGTCTGATGCACAGGGTGACTATGTAAATTAATATGTAATTGTGTAATGCAGTGTTGCTTTGCCATGCCACTTGTACTGGTCACTGACAGATACTGTATGCTGACATTTGTAATGAGTAAGCCACATAATTTTCTGTTTTTTATGTTGTATGATGTTGTAATGTCTGTATACTTACACAATAAAAGGTGTGTTATGGACCTGCTTATGGTTCAGTTTCAGGAGTCTGTAGGGGACACCTATGGATACACAGTGGCAATAAACCCATAAACATCACAACAAAGGATGAAATATCAGTACAGGAGAAATATGTCTCCAGCAAGGTATAGCACTATATGTGTATGACTCCATAGGTTCATATGTGTGTAACAGGCTACCAAGGACAATGGCGTATCTTAGCCTACTCATGGATCCCTAATGTATGAAAAGGTCTGATACCCTTGAGAAGTGTCACCAGGGTTTCTGGAGCTAACACATCTACAAGCTGTGGTGATGAAGATGACCCATGTACAAATATCCAGTGTCCATTACAGACATTTGTCCTACACCAGTTATGATTGTCTTGTTCTTAATCCCATTGTGTCACTTGCACATGATGAGCGTTACAGCAGACATGTACTTCACATGCATGGGGAGCCTGTTACATATAGGATGTAGTGTCTGTGTTACATACCTGTCTCTCCAGCATGTACTATTTATATCACAGTGATGGTGTAGGTGTGTAGAACAGGTAAAACATCTGTTAGTCCTGTCTTGGATAAGCGGGAAGTACATAGTGGGATCTAACACCTCCCTGTATATTAGCCATACACATCTCCTCCAATGCATGTAGGAGACAGACAACACATGTACGGTCTTGGCACTGACTGCATCGGACATGTAATCTACAATGTGTATTTGTTTACCATGGAACCTGTGTGGCACCTACAGTTGTGAGATATGCCTGTGTAGTGACATAGAAAAGGTGCCATTGCACTCAATGATAGGTATGATGAGTGCCAAATGCAGTATAACAATAACAGTCTGGGATTTACATGCCATACCCTTTCTGTATAGGTTGTACAAAATGGAATGGATCCCCACATCTTACCAAATAGTGAAAGTCAAAGGCTACATTACTCTCTGTGTCCATAAGTCCATGAGTAATGGCTCAACTGAGTGTGGTGTGCAGACACTACTGCATTTTCCATGGATGGATGACTTCCAGAAAGATAGTATTGTGCAGTCCTTGGCATTTGTTATTTGTCAGTGGCTCTGACAACACCTAAATGTGTGTCTCAGGCCATTCTGGATAACTGCTGGTTTTGTGTGGGATTCAGTGACAGCTCCTAATATGCAATCACCTGCTAATGTAGTTAGTCAGAGGTCGCTGACAGTGACCATGACTGCAGAGAATGAAATGACTACAAGGGGTACTCCACTAATGATGTCTGAGGGATGTCCACTGGTGATTGATATCACTGTAGCGTAGGTCTACCCATTGTTATCTTCCCAGATTATCACTATCAAACACTTGGCTATCCACCAACTGACATACCACTCTGTAAATAACCTGCTCAGTTTTCAGCAAGGCCTGCTGGCCTAATATTGTCAAACACCTTGTCAGACCATGGTAGGTGGGGTGAGTCATATTCCCATCATCCATTGCATAGTGTAACACTCAATGAGGTCCACCAGTTAGGGTAGGTAGGCATGATCTGCCCATGAACAAAACAAATGCGTTTGGTCCAGTGTCAGTAGGTGTATGACATTGTTACTGATTGTATCCATGCTAACTCCTTTCATGGCTTTACATATCAGATGACTGAGAGAACTGGGGACACTGCTTGGCACTGCATGGTAGTTGTCCTCTGTGCAACTAGGTATTGCAGTTACTTCCATTATGTTCCAGGAAAAGAGTTATCCAAGGTGTCTGTACAGAGCACTAACAATGGAGGGAAGCATAATATGTGTACCTTGTGAAGATAAGGTGGGAGGTTTTACACAGGTATTCTGCAGTTGGATACTACTCAAGTGGTGTGTACTGAAAGGACACGATTACCTTGTGAAGGATGCATAAAGCAGGGGAGTCCCCTGAATTGCTGGTGTCTGGCTACTACTAGTGCTGGTCTCACCACAACCACTCTCTCATGGGATACCATGTTCCAATACTTTTTCTGTCATTACATGCAAAATGTTACTAGGAAGCTCATGAAGAGAAGCAGAACACAACCTGTTTGTTCATCCACATAGTTGTTGCACATCACAAAAGGCTTTGTAGGCTTCACATACACTTCTCCAGGTAGATGCCTTGACTAGCAACCTGAGCAATCAGTTGGCTTTTGCATGTACTATGCCTTCTGTACTAGGGATGGTGGTATGTCACTAGTGAACTTACCAAATGGTTATTTGAAGTACAGCTGCAGTGTTACAATATAATGTGCAATTTCCAGTGACATAGATGTCTAGGTTTGCTGAAACAAGCAGCACAGCGGCGTGATCCATCTTAGGTGGCAATTTCACAGCACTTCATGCATCCTGCCCTTCAACAGATTAGTGGTAGATATCTGCATGAAATAGCATTGAGGCCTACTGCAAAGGACTGGCCAACTCTGGCCAATGTGTGTCCACCTGACACATGTCCTAGGCATGTCATACTGTACAGTTATGTACCTGGAACACATGTCTGTGTTCCCACATCATGTCACACAATAACCAGTTTACTGTCTGGTTGCTTGACAGGCATTGTATGTTTGCAAGGCCAGTGTAATATCAGCAAAGCTGAACAAGTCCTCTGTGCATATACAGGCATCCACATCTTCACTGCAAGGCGTACCTAAAAACACTGTGCTTTAGGCTGTCAACCCCATGGGTGTGGCAGCTTGACCCTAACTTTACAGGACTTGCACAGTGTCACATTTGTAGGTATGGTATTGGGACCAAGTCTAATGACAGGATTATGGTCAATCCAAGGTCCACAAGGCTGGCAAAACATTGTATGGCACACTGTCAGGTGCTATGTTACCTTAAGGGACATACATAAAGGTGACATGTTACATTTCACCCTCTGTCATGACACTGCCTAATGATGGCGTGCTGTGACATACACACAAGCATGACCATATTGCTAATGGCATTATCAATGACTGCTGCTGAGATGTGGAAAGTGTTCCCACCCCTCTACTCCTATGCCACACAAACACAATGTGTGACAGATGTGACTGTATTTCAAACCTTGATTTCATGGTGCCTTAAACAGCAGTCAGTACATATGGCAATGAGCATTTTACCAACATGCACAGCTCACCTCCTGCACCAACCCACACCTGCAACACACACACCTGCATGTGTGCAGCTCCTTACCAGACACATTCCCAAACAACAGACACCTCAGAAAATCCTACCTCTGGAGAACACAGTACATACAGTATAATAGTCCATGCACCACTGTCTCACTGGTCAAACACCTGAGGCAAAACACAAAATCAAACCTATTATTCATAAGTGATTTACATCGTGAGACACATTGATGTCCATGTCACCAGGCTACATATGGAAAACATCACAGTTACCTGTCTGTGGGATGACACAATATGCCATACCACACATTGCCACAACTCAAGGAATATCAGGTAACATAATGATGATATCATATTTCCTGTAGATGTGTACGACTAAGGACATATGTCACCAGACTGTATGCAGACACATGACTGAGCTTAGACACTCAGTGTGTCTTGCAGGTATGCCCATAGCTTTTAGCTGCATTTGACTCTCACCTAGGATGATGGTTCAATACACATGGAAAATGATGGACATCAAAAGTTGCCTTAGCATGTGGATCCACTACATGTCTGCCTGGGATGATTTGCTCAATAGACATCAATGCTTTGCCAGAGATGGTCTTTATCTCTCACCCTTGCGATTTTGAGTACTGGACAAGGTTGCTGACACCCCCACAGTGCATCTTATGGGCACTGTCTTGAGGGAAAACTTTCCAGTGAGAATGTCATCTTCATACAATATCACAGTTATGCTGCTACATGGTGTGAATGGCAACACTAAACCTCACTCTGTGGAAGGTGTCCTCACCTTGGAATATGCAGACATTTATGCTGTCAAAGACACCTGGTTCAAGGCTGTGGACAGCAACACAGCAATACCAGACTACACATCATTCCACATGTTCAGACCTCAAACTGACAGTATGCAAGGTAATGCAGGTGGTGTATACATATTCATTAAGGATAGATACACATCCAGATTTAGTGAAACATTATGATTTCCCAGAAACACTACAGGTGCTATTCACTGCTGGAAGGGCACCTAATCAAACCATTGCCAACTACAGGAACAGCTCCATGAATCTAGACACCCGCTGTGCTTATTTGAATGTACTTGTGTCTATCAAGATATATCAGTGCACTATGTTGTGAGGCAGTATTAAGTAACCACCAACTGTGTTGTGTAGTCATGCTGAAGCTCACTTGCCCAAAGGTTATTCCACATTCTTAACTACAATGTCCTGGACCAGTGGTGTGACATCCCCACAAGTGGAGCCAATGTAGTGCTTCATGTATTTACCAATATGGGTAACCACTGCAGCCCCTCACTGTGAGGTCCTCCCTGCTGAGATCTGACCACAGATCAGTCTCATTAAAACTATCAGACCTACGCCCCCCTTATAGAAAATACAGAAATACTTCAACAAAGCAATTTATTACGTCCTATGGGAGAGTTTACATAGCATGACTGCACCTCCCCCCTCAGATGGAACAGGCAAGTATGCAGAGCTCTACACCCATGCACTATGTAAGCAGCAGTACAACTGCATAGACTTGGCTGTACCTGAGAGGAGGAACACGAGCTCCTCCTGGTACAGCAAACCTGCCTGGTGGACAACTGCCATTAGCAGGTTGTACAAAAAGAGGTGGACATTGCTGTGTGACAGTTGCGGTGAGGGTGCCCCACTAAAATGGAGGCACAACCTCCTCAGCTAAAACAACCACATAGTGTTGTTGCGACATTGTGTAGAAACAGTATGTGACAAAATGAGCCTCCCCCACAAAGCAGAAGAGCAATGCACAGTGTAGTTACATGTGTAATCTCAGAGGATAGGCCCAGATTGTCGGCAAACTCGTACTTAATGATACCACATATAATGGGTCTGTACTCGTAGCTAACCTGTTGTCTCACAGGTTCTGCATCAGCTTCAATCCCCTGTCCCCACCACATGTGCCACATGACATTCCTAAACCATAGCCCATACCATCCATATCTACAGAGCAGGTTGTAACTGTCCTCTCTATGAGGGATACACAGCATCTATAGGACATGGTAACATCCCAGGCTGTGTCCTACGTGGGATCCAACAAGGATTACTAACACCATTGAGAACTCTTAGCAATCATACTGTAACCACTGGCTGCATCCCAGCTGACTGGACAAAAGCAACTGTTATCCCCTTGCACCGAGGTGGTGCATCCACCAACCACTGGAACTATAGACCTATTTGCCTGAGTAGCCATATCTGTATGCCCATGGGGCAAATTATCATTGAGCTGATCAGCAAACATATATATGATCTACAAACACAAAAATAACTGCTGAATCTAGTGGAGCAAGACCCAAAAAATACGACCACTACGTTAGCGAATAACACCTTTAATATCGCTTTCGTCCCCTCAGAGACTTCTTCAGAATGAATTCAGTCACACAAACACTGCACTTTTATACACTAAATCACCAATAATTAAACAGCTAATTATTAAATCATTCAATTGACCTACTACCCCTATTCAGTATAACAAACCTAAAACCAGGAATTTTCTCATTATTAGTATTAAAAAAACATAATTAAAAAAGAGAAAAAAATGTGTAAAATACATGTCATAACACATTCCATCAAAAATCTAAACTTACATTTCTATTATAAAACCGTATATGAAAATCAAGGATTCTTGGAGACTTTTAACCTTCTATTTAGTTGCCAAATACTCTCCCTTCTTTCTACCTGATCGTTATAACAACCACCTCTCATGTACATTGGCACTTGTTCTAACACAGAAAAAAAGAAGTCATGTCTTTCCATAACATTCTACCTGTGTTGTTCATCTTCTTTCCATTCATCACTGATGGGTTCGGTTCTGAGGCCTCAGAACCGAGTCAGCCTATTTCCAAGCTTGTGCCAGCCAAAAACTCTCAAACTAAGCTTCTACCCACAATTCCCTTCTCCCTGTTACCTCAGATCGAGTTTGCCACCACTTGGACCCAAAGTATCCCCCAGGAGCCTTTGGAGGGGGAAGGAGGGTGGGAAGTGATGAACAGAGATGGAACGTTATGGTAAGATATAACTTCTTTATCTGATGTTGTTAATCTTCTTTCCATTCATCACTGATGGGACAGACTCCCAAGCTACCTTGAAACACATGGGCAGCCCCTATGGAAGAACGTTCCTGAGTACCATTGAGCCGAAGGCAGCTCTCCCTCTGGAGACCACATCCAATTTGTCATGATTGATGAAAGTGTGGGATTTAGCCTAAGTGGCTGCTGTGCAGATGTCATCCATAGAAGCCCTGGAGTGGAAAGCTACAGATGTTGCCCTAGATCTAGTGGAATGGGCTTTAACCAGTGGCATAGGTTCTTTTGTGGATGAGTAAGAGAAGGGTATACAGTCCCTTAGCCATTTCGATAAAGTAACCTTGGATACAGAATTTCCCATTCTAGGTCCAGAAAAAGAAATGAAAAGCTGGTCAGACTTATGCATAATTTTGGTTCTGTCTAAATAGAATCTCAGTTGTCTGTGTACATCCAAGGAATGTAGGCAGTACTCTCCTTTAATAGAAAAATTCAGAGAAAACACTGGAAGGTCAATGGACTGATTGATGGAGAAGTAAGAAACAACCTTGGGGAGAAAAGATGGATTCATCTGGAGTGATACTCTGTCCTTGTGAAAGACCAAATAGGGTCTCTTGATGCACAGTGCCTGTAGCTCCAAAACCCACCTAGCTGATGTAATGGATACCAAGAACAAGGATTTCCAAGACAAGAATTTCAGGTCACACTTCGCTGCAGGTCCAAAGAGGGGTAGAGTCAAAGACTGTAGAACTAAAGTGAGGTTCCATGGCTCTATAGGCTGTCTGACTGGGGGCCTGATGTGTGAAACTCCTTTGAGAAAGGTTTTACATAAACGTAGTGAGATGAGAGGAGTACCATCCAGCCCAATATGGTAATTCGAAATTGCAGCCAGATCTACTCATATGGTAGATGCTGCAGCACCCTCCTCCAAAAACTTAGACAAATATTGCAAAACCGTTGTGACTGGAGCCAAATACGGATCTAGCATGTTATCCTTTGACCAGAGAGAGAACCTTTTCCATTTGTCTTGATACAGTCTTCTGGTGGATGGTTTATGAGAGGCCAGGATAATAACCCAAACAGGTGAGGTGAGATAAGCCTGCCTGGCAATTAATGGAAGTGGAGAAACCAAGCTGCCAGCTTGAGACTGGACAGATTCGGGTGGCTCAGCCCTTGGGGGGGTGAGCAATCAGGTCTGGAAGAGGGTCCAGAATCCACAGCGGCATACCAGATGAGGCTGAAGAAAGGGAAACCAAACCTGTCGAGCCCAAAAAGGGGCTATGAGGATCACTTTGCATTTCAACCAATGAGCTTTCTTTAGGAACTCTGGAATCAGAGGAATGGGGGGATAAGCATAAAGAAGTCCCGTGGGCTAATTGTGGATCAGAGCATCACTTGGGGACTCCCCCATTGGGGGGAATGCGGCAATATAGCTGCTGTACTTGTTCAATGGAGAGGCGAAAAGGCCGCAGCATGGCTGGTCCCAGCGGCTGAAAATTTCTGCCGCCACATCAAGATTGAGGGACCACTCGAGGGGCAGGAGAATACATCTGGTCAACTTGTCCGCAATAACTTTGGAACTCCTTGGGATATGTGTTGCTATCAGAAAGCGGTTGGAAGCTATCGCCCACTGCCAAATCCTCATGACCTCTCAACGCAAGGGGTGGGACTTGGTTCTTCCTTGCTTGTTAATATAACAGACTACTGACATGTTGTCTGACTGAATTACAATTGTCCCAGAAGAAAGAACCGGATGAAATGCATGCAACATTAACAGCACTGCTCTCAGTTCCAGAACATTTATATACAGGTTGGCTTCCAAAGTGGACCATATGCCTTGGATCATCTTTCCCTGGAAATGCCCCCCCCCACCCACCCAATCAGGGAAGCATCCATGGCCAAAATGGTCTTGGGCTGAGGGGATTGGAATGGGCAGCTCCAAAGTTTTGTGTCTGGCCTCATCCACCAAAGAAGGTCCTGTTTGCAGGAGTAGGTTATCTGGATCTGGAAATGTAGAGGGTGGTGATTCGGGAACCACTGAGAAAGAAGAAGCCATTGGAGAATTTGCATGTGCAGCTTGGCAAGAGGCACTATCGGGATTGAAGCTGCCATGGATCCTAGGGCTAGAAGAACTTCATTCACTGAGACTTTGTTTTGACAGAGTATCACCTGGAGTTGAAGCCTCAATCTCTGGAGTCTGTGAGCTGGGAGCAACACCAGACAGGATCTTATGTTGAAGACTGCTCTGATAAATTCTATCTGCTGGGTAGGGACCAGGTTTGACTTCTCCCAGTGCACAGTTATCCCCAAAATCCCCAGCAGAAAAAGTGTATATTGTAGGGCTTTGTAGGGCTTTTACTAGAAGACACTTGGTGGGGGCAGTGAGGAGACAATCGTCCAAATATGAAAACACCCAGAATCCTTGCAGTCTCAAGTGAACTGTGACCACTGCCATGCACTTTGTGAACACTCTGGGGGCTGTAGAGAGACTAAATGGCAGGGCATGAAACTGGTAATGATTGGCTCCTAGCCATATGTGAAGCAGAATCCCCGAGCACATGTCCATTTTGATATGGTAATACGCATCCCGGAGATCTATTTAGCACATCCAATTGCCCTCCCTCAGAAAAGGGAGGATGGACTGAATAATGACCATCTGAAATTTGGTTTGAGTGACTGACTTGTTCAAGTTGCTGAGATCCAGAATGGGTTTCCAGTCCCCTGTCTTTTTTGGCACCAAAAAGAATCTTGAGTAAAATCTGGATCTGCATTGGTCTGGTGGGACTGGTTGGATGACTCTTTTTTGGCATAGCTTTTCTATTTCTGAAGCTGCCTCTTCCCTCTGACTGGGTGGAATGTAGGGAAGTTTTGTTAGAAGTTTCAGATAAGAAATAAGTGGAACGGTGTAACCTCTGGTAATTATACTCTGCACCCAACAATCAGTGGTAATACAGTGCCAGCAGCTTGGAGCAGAGAGAGACGACCCCCGACTGCTTCCAGAGGCAAGCAATAGGGCAGCTCTTCAGGAGAGCTGGTAAGACTGTCCAGAGAAAGAGTCTCTGGAGCCTTGGTTACATGGACCCCCTCTGTATCTATAAACGCATCTATTGGAGTTGTCTCTGGGGGTATCATCACAACATGTGGCACAGAAAGGACCCTGAGATTTTTTGTGCCACATCTTCCCACTCCTCTGGTTCCTGGAAAAGGAGCGTTGAGGACTGGAAAAATGAAGGCCTGTGGCAGATAGGATCTTACCATCCTGCTCGCACCTGGCTAGTGTGTCTTTCACTTTGGAACCAAAAAGGGAAGATTGTTCAATAGGAGCATTCAGAAAGGAAGACTTGAATGAATCCATGAGGTCACAAATGCACATCCAGGCATGACGCCTCATAACAATGCCTGAACCCACAGCTCTAGCTGCCCCTTCAGTTGCATGTGAAAGCAACCTCATGGATGAGTTGGAGACTGATTCCAGGGTAGCAAGCTGCAAGGCAACTTTGTCCTGTACCTCGTCAGACACCTGTGCTGTGAGTGTTCCAGAAGGTTCTGAGATCAAGTCTCTTTAGAGTCTCGTAAAATACACCAAATAGTTCAGAGACCGAATGGCAAAGTTCACTGATGCAAATACTCACTTCCCCAATCTGTCCACGGCCTGGGACTCCCTGTTGGGTGGATGGACAGCAGGACTCTCATCATCCAGATCCTTTTTTGTGGTCGCTGCCTCCACCATAGCATCAACTGGTAACTCTCTGGACCAGTATGGGCTCTCCTTGGGAGGGGAAAGAATTTTGTCAGGTCTCCGAGGGGATCATCTCACTAGAGTCAGGGTTCTTCCATGCACATTGCACTATGAGCTGGACTAGCTCATCAGCAGGCGGGGTCACCCACGAGGTAGATGGCCGGGCATGGAAAGCCTGCAGGAACATGGACTCCTCAGAGGAAGGGTTGGAGGGCTTCCAGTCACCCCTCTGCTTTAACATTTCAAGGATATCTCAGAAGGAGACATCATCAGGGGGTGACTGTGGGGACCCTTCACCATCATAGTAATCCATGTCTTCTCTTAGAGACTCCTCATTTGAGTCAACGTGCTTCCTCTTGCATGATCTCTTCCATGGGGGCTCCTCAGTGGGGGCATCCAAGGAGGACGCAGAAGAGTAGATACCCTGAACTGGGTTTTCCTGCGGCTTCCCTGCCCAGTGTCCCGGGGAGGTAGTCTGTGGCAGCTGTAGCTCAGGGGGAGAAAACTGGCATTCCGACATCAGCAGAATGCTTCTGGAAGTGAGAGCTCTCTCCATCACATGGAAAGCAGGCCCACCAAAGAGGGATGGCAGCCTGGAACTCAAAAGTACAAACTTGTTACCGGGGTCACACCCCGCTCTGTCGAACCCGCTCCTGAGGATGGTGCCTCAAGCCGGATCGGGGCAGATGAGGCTACTGGCACCGAAGGTGGAACTGAAGGACTACACTGAACTGTGCCCCGAACCAAAGAGCCTGCCACCCAATCACAAGATTGAGGAAGGATCGTTTCAGCAGGAACCAAGGACCAAAAGGGACAGACCCAGAGACTCAGTGAGGTCCACTACAAGTGCCAAGACGGGGGGTAATGAGAAGGACGTCGGAGCAGAAGGCTTTGGAACCAGGATGGCCAAAGGAGGAGAATAGGATGGAGTCCACGGAGAAGTTAACCCAAGTCCTGCCAGAGGATGGATCTTGGAAGGCATGGGTATCCCCCTGGCTGCCAACAGCTGATCCACAAGATGCACCACATCAAGTTCTGAAAGGCTCATGGTGGATCTAGTGGATACTCCAGATGGGGAGTCAGGTCGATCTAAGAACAGGCTATACACTTGGCCTAAGAATGGGTCTATGGACGAAGAGTATTGGACCCATGGTGCATGATCTGCTGGCACTGATGTCTCAAGTTTAGAGACAGGAAGTAGTGGGGTCAAATCCAGTGTTGCTGTAATAGAGTTCGGTGCTGAAGGGACACTTGGAGCTGAAACGGGAGGTTCAATTATCACTGCAGAGAGTGGCATCAAAGACATGCACTATGCCGAAATGGCCACAGGTGCTAAAGTCATAGCAGCCATGGTGAGGTCTATAGTTGGTGCCAGAGGAAGTATCGGAGCCGACGATGAAGCCGTCACTGATGTAGCAATAGTTGAAGTGCTCAGAGCAGATGAGTACAGTACTGAGGAGGCAGGCTTATGGTCCGAGGATAACTTCTGAATTTTTGGTTTCACAGACTTACCCTGGTTACCTGAGGGTGAAGAGGGAACCGAAATGAGCCTTTTCTTAGCTTTCATATGAGGGGTTGAGACCTACATCGCAGAAAGGGTCTCTGAAAAGGGAGATTTAAATAGTCCCTTCAAGATTAGTTTATTCTTGCGCTTGTTCAGAATGCATTGGCTGAAACTCTGGCAAATCCCACAGGGAGACTGTACTGAAAGGTGGGGCACCCCCAAACAATTAACACAATCATCATGAGAGTCACTATTAGGTAGTTTACCATTACATGAGGTACAGTGTTTGAAACCCGATGTACCCTTCTTATCCAACATCTTGAGAAGTAAACACAGCAATTCAAAAGCTTCAGAAGAATAAAACAATAATTTCCTAAGACAGAAAAGATTTAAACATACACAGAAAATATAAACAAATCCAATATCAAAAACACACCACTAGAGTAGAAAGAACAGGGAAAGAATACCAACTATGGTATTCAAGGAATACCACAAGGGTAAAGAGGAAAGAGCCGTACCAGCAATGGTACTGAAAAGGGTTACCAATGGGTAGAAATAGAGAGAAATATATCTAACACTACTGTAATTCGACAGAAAAACAACTATAGCACACAAATTTTTAGAAACAAACAAGTTTTTTACACAAATATCAAAAAATTTTCCACTTAGCTGAGAGCTCGGATGAAATGCGGCTTTACGGCTATGCAGCAAAACGAGATCTGGGGTATCAGGGAGAAGGGCATTGGGAGTAGAAGCTTAGCTCAAGAGTTTTTGGCTGGCATGAGCTTGATAATAGGCCAGCTTGGTTCCGAGGGCTCTGAACCGAACCCATCAGTGATGAATGGAAAGATTAACAACATCAGATCAAAATTTTTTTAAAACCTGTACAAATAAGTGTGTGCTTATAAAGTGCATTATTGCTATTATTGGTTTTAATTGAATAAAGATGTTCCTGATTCTTTTTTTATGTTAGATTTGTGGATGATTTGTTTTTTTATCATGGAGGGTAGTAATAAAGATGTTAATAAAATGATAGATGAGATGAATATATCTTCTGGATTTTTAAGATTTGTGAAAGGTGACATGGGATTGTTAGTGAATTTTCTAGATGTCACTATTAGGTGGGATATTTCTGAATCGAGTTTTAGTAGTAAAATTTATAGAAAAAATACTTTTGTGAACAATCATGTGCATTATTCTAGCAATCACCCTGTTTTTCTGAAGAATAATATTCTGAAGAGATAGTTGATACGTGCCTCCAGAATGACAAATGATGGGGCTTTTGAAAATGGAGTTATTTTTATCATTAAAATGTTTAAGGAAAGAGGTTATCAGGAAGAGGTGTTAGGTTTAGGTGATGAGGTTGGTTTTAAACCCAAAGCAAATAATGAAAACATGGCTGGTAAAGACATGAATAACTTTGGTGTGGCATGTTGTTTAGATATGTCGGTAGATAGAAGAAGTGTAGTTTCTGTCATTAATAAAAATTAGAATATTATAAAAGGAAATGGTGATTTTACAAGAATTGTAGGTGATGTACTTAATTTTTTTTATAAAAATACATTTAACATGGAGGAGTTTGCAAAAAGATAGGAATTATCAAGAAAGTGTAGTTTCCAGTGAGAAATCAAATGGAATATATAAATGTGGAGTCTGTGTTACTTGTAGGTATATTTTGGAAGGACCTTATGTAGAGTTGCCACATTTGAAAAGAACATTACCGGTGAATGGAGTATTTAATTGAAAAACATGTGGATTAGTTTACATAGCAATATGTTCCTGTTGCAGAAATTTTTATGTAGGGATGACTACTAGGTGTCTATTTCAGAGAATAAAGGAACATCTTTATTCAATTAAAACCAAGAATAGTAATAATGCACTTTATAGGCACACTCTTATTTGTACAGGTTTCAAAAAATGTTGTTTTCTGTGTTAGAACAAGCGCCGAAGAACATGAGAGGTGGTTGTTTTAAAGATCAGGTAGAAGAAGGGAAAGTATTTGGCAACTAAAGCTGGGAGCCAATAAATCCCCAGGAATGAATGATTCCATCAATATTAAATGTTACCTTAAAAATAGAAGGTTAAAAGTCTCCAAGAATCCTTGATTTTCATATACGGTTTTATAACAGAAACGTAAGTTTATATTTTTGATGGAATGTGTTATGACATATATTTTACGCATTTTTTCTCTTTTTAATTATTTTTTTAATACTAATAATGAGAAAATCTTGTTTTTATGCTTGTTATCCTGGATAGGGGTAGTGGGTCAAATGAATGATTTAATAATTAGCTGTTTAACTGTTGGTGATTTAGTATATAAAAGTGCAGTGTTTGTATGGTTGAATTCATTCTGAAAAGTCTCTGAGGGGACAAAGGCGATATTAAAGATGTTATTCGCTAACATGGTGGTTGTATTTTTGGGGTCTTACTCCACTAGATTCAGAAGTTATTTTTGTGTTATTTTGGTAGTTTCTGCTACATCTGAAGGGAAGTTTGTGGTTATGATCTACAAACAGTTGACTGCACACAGTTTGAATTTCTGACAGGGAGATCATGGCTGTTAAACATGGTGGACATGTCTGAGGCAGTCAGCAAGGATCTGGGTGAGGGGACATCTGGGCATACAACCCCCTGGACTTGGCCAAGTGGTGTGACTCTATCCCCCACTCAGGCATCATTGACAAAAGCACCCACTTAGGTATCCATGGTAATATCATTATAGGGGTCATTAAGTGGTTCACTGATGGCACACATTCTCAAAATAGGGAAATCTATCTCCAATTGCTGATCTGTAAGCAGCAGTGCTCAACAGTGCTCAGTCCTGGGTCTTGTACTGCTTGGAATCCATTTAACCATGATATAAGTGAATACTGAATGTCTGTGGCTGACAACATTGTCTGATGCCTGCAAACTGTGAGCGGTCATAGACTCTGTGAGTTATGTCAATATCCTACAAGAGGGTATTGATGAATAAATGCCTGTTGACATACTAATTGCTGTAAACCCCATGCAAATATATATGTAGTATCATTTCCATCGGTAACACCTATGTTCCTAGTAAGTAGCACATCAGTCGCAACATGTGATGTATATACTCAGGGGTGATAGACCTGGGCACACAGGCCTGGCCACATAGGTTTACACCTAATGTACCTGAGCTCACCATGTCTCCCCAGTGGTAAGACAGGAATTATATCTCATAACTAAGGGCACAGTCACCTGAAATTGACATACTCATGACCTCCATGCACTCCTCCCTTAGCATGCCAATATTTGAGTGCAATGGCCATTTGGTAATGTACCTTTCCAAGCACTATTCACAATTGCACACAACACAATGGTCCCTCACAAGGGAACTTCACATCTTCATAACTGTTCAATGGGGATCGTCTGAAATCAGTGTCATTGAAGCTTGTGGCATATAGACTACTCAGAGATTATCTCCACCTTGCATAGGGGGCAATGTGCAACCCTGCTTGATTGAAAATGCTGCATATCTGTAGGTGATATGGTACATGGAATACTCACTCTAAGGACATTAACCTGGTATATGACATTAGTAATACATGTTGGTGGGAGAGATCTGTCTAGCAGACTTTCACACACCTTTGAAACAGAATCCTGTTAATGGCAAACAGAGTACCTCAGTGGACCTCGTTAGATGCCATCTTTATGATTGGCTGGGTGTCCATCTTTTCACCACAGGGCTTCTGTCTGTGTCCCTTGTAGACAGGGGAAATATGTGCTGATCATGTAAATAAGGGTATAAACTTGGCTAGGATTGTGAGGGCTGTAGGGCCATTTTGCTACTAAGGTACAAA